>NW_006408579.1:11922823-11943054 GCF_000296735.1 Chrysochloris asiatica
CCCAGGATCGGACATTGTTTCGTTCTGCTGTGCATGGGGTTGCTATGAGTCGGTTCCAACTCGATGGCACCTGACAACAACAACAACAACAATATGGAAAAGGAGTCCTGGTGTGGTGGTGTAGGATAAGCACTTGACTACTAACCATGAGGTTGGCGATTCAAACCTACCAGTAGTTCCCTGAAAACTCTATACAGGGTCACTGTGAGTTGGAACCAAGTTCACAGCGCTTAACAACAACAACAGTAGGTGGAAAAGGCCTAGGCATCAGGATTGGAGGACGTCTCATTAACAATCTGCAATGTGCAGATATGCATATGACACAACCTTGCTTGCTGAAGCAGAGGACTTGAGGCTCTTACTGATGAGGATCAAAGACTACAACCTTCAGTATGGATTACACCTCATCACAAAGAAAATGAAACTCCTCACAACTCACCTAATAGATAAGATCACAGTAAATGGAGAAAAGACTGAAGTTGTCAAGGATCTAATTTTACTTGGATCCACAATCAGCACTCATGGAAACAGTAGTCAAGCAATCAACAAAGTATTGCATTGGACAAATCTGCTGAAAAGCACCTCTTTAAAATGTTAAAGAATATGTCACTTTAAGGAGTAAAATATCCTTACTTTTAGTATTGTCTGACCCAAGCCATGATATTTTCAAACTCCTTACATGCATGTGAAAGCTGGACAATGAATAAGGAAGACCAGAGAAGAATTGATGCAATTGAATTATGGTGTTGGTGAAGAATATTGAAAGGGCCATAGATTTCCAGAAGAACAAAGAAACAAATTTGTCTTGGAAGAAATGCAGCCAGAATTTTCATTAGAATCAAGGATAGCAAGACTCTCCTGTACTTTGAACATGTTATCAGGAAGGATGAGTCTCTGGAAAAAGACATCACGTTTGGTAAAGCAGAGGGTCAATGAAAAAGATGAAGACCCTCAATGAGATGAATTGACACAATGGTTGCAACAATGGGCTTAAACATCACAACAATTGTGAGGATGTTGCATGACTGGGCAGTGTTTTGTTCTGCTGTTGCTATGAGTCGGAACAAAACACTTAACCCACATGTTGTTAAAGCGTGCTGTTGAGTCGGAACTGACTCAACAGCACCCTTTAACAACATGTGGGAGATCTGGGTTTGATTTCAAAACAATGCAACTCTTGTGGAGCCATCATTTGAACCCACTAGCTGTCCCACAAGAGAAAAGATGTGGCAGTCTGCTTCTATAAAGATTACAGCCTTGGAAACCCTACAGGGCAGTTCTACTCTGTTCCATGAGGTCACTATGAGTGGAAATTTACTCAGCGGCAATGGGGTTGTGAGACTGAGTAGGTTTCAAGGAAGCTTTCAAACTAAGATGGGCTAAGTGATAAACTTCCGAAAATCAGCCAGTGAAAACCCTATGGATCATAACAATTCTACCCATAACAGATCTGGGCATGACATAGGACCAGGCAGCATTGTACATGGGATCATCATGAGTTGTTGGCCAAATCCACAACACCCAACAACAGTCTATAAATTAAACTACCTAAACTCTTGATGTTTTAATAAACTCAGAACACATGTAAATGCATGAGGTTCGGATCAGCCTTGCTAATTCTGTGTGTGGTAGAGAAGGATCCATGATCCTTCCCAATCCCCTTTGTTGTTATGTGTCATCGAGTTGATTCCAACTCATAACAACCCTGTATAGGGTTTCCAAGGAGCAGCTGGTGAGTTTGAACCATCGACCTTGACTTTGTGGCCCAGCGCATTATCCTACAGCATACCAGGACTCCACACCTATCCCCTACACTCAGCTTTTTTCCTCACTACTTGATGATTTGAACAAGGCTGTCCAAGGCAGGCATACTGGCATAGACCGTTTATACACAGATTCTTTGAGATGTTGTTGCAGGATGCTTCCAAGCTTTAAAATCAGGAGCCAGATCAGTTCTCATTCTGGATGTAAGTTTTATGAAAAATGTGCTCTCGGCTTATTTCCTGGGTACATGGGGAGCTCTCTACTGCGTGGAGAGGCAGTTTTGGCACAGTACACACATCTGGCAGTCATCCAAGCTCTTTTACAACCAGCTGTGCCTCTCTGGGCATATCGCTTAACCACGAGCAGCTTTAGTTGCCTCCTGAGTTTGAACTAGATCCGTGATGATCAAACCTAGGTGTGACTGGGGGTGTTGATTTTTAAATGGAAATTCATAAGCCCCAGGTCCAGAGATTTTGACTCAGTAGGTTTAGGGAAGGGCTCAGGAATCTTTATCTTTAATGATCAGCCTACTATGAACAACAATTGGAATAATACTGAGCTAATTGATTTAGATGATCCTTTCCAGCACTAATGTCCTAACAGTCCTCTGTGAATTTGCCCTTTTGTGAATGACCAATCTTGGGCAGCCTGGCACTCTTTCAATGCCTGACCACCCTATGGTAATGATGGTACCAACCACAGAGAGGGCATGTCAGCATCTGTGCCTGGTAGCTTGGAAAAGGCCATAGAGTTGATTGGATTGCTGTTGCTTTGCTGGGAAAAACACTAATATCCTTGTCTCTGATGCCCAGGTGACAGGCGGAGTCTGGAATTTCAGCCGTGTTTGCTGTGATGTTTTTGTCACCCTTGATGTCATGATGTGTACCGCCAGCATCCTGAACCTCTGTGCCATCAGCATCGACAGGTAGGGCTGGGATTCCCCTTCAGGCTCAGGAGAGAAGAGGTCCACATGGGATGGGCAGAAGAAAACTAGCCCAGGGAAGCTGCTTTCCTGTTTCTGAGCCACAGGCTGCATTTGAGGGCACTGGATTCATGGGGCCAGATGAAATCTGCCACCATCTTCCTTGTGGGACCTTCCTTCCTTCCTTTCTTTTAAACTATGGTTTATGGGTAAGCATAGACCCCTGTGACTGGAGAGAAATAAGTAGCCTATAATCTTTCCTAGTCTACTTCTTCTCTTCCCTTGCTCCCAAAAGTAGATTCTGATTGTGCTGAACACCCTGCTTTGAGGCTTATATGATTTTTAATTGGGAGGGAAAAGGAGGGAAGACATGAACAGGAAGTGAGCAAACTTGGGTTGGGGAGGATCTTTTTCTCTTGTTGGGATTTTCTTTTTTGGAAGAGGGGTAGGAAAAAGAGAGAGAAGAGCAAGGGAGGGATTCCAATGAGGGAGAAGGGAAATTAGTGAATGAGGGAGAAAGGCAATTTCGAAGAATATGACTGTGATCTATGTATTTTCTTTATAGAGTTAATGAAAGGAAGCAAGAAATGAACTTATTTTTAAATTTCTTTTTTGGTTACTGGAGTGTATTTCTCTGACTTTGATCCCATTCTATCCACTTAAAGCCGACCCACTAAACCCATTGCCACCAAGTGAATTCTGACTTATAGTGACCCTCGAGGACAGAGCAGAACTGCTCCTTAAGGTTTCTGAGACTGGAAATCTTTATAGGAGCAGACAGCTTCATTATTTTTCCTGTGGAGCAGGTGGTGGATTTCAATTGCAGACCTTGAGGTAAATAATCCAATGCCTAACCCATAGTGGCATCAGACTCCATCCACCTAAGAGTACCTGAATTCACTGTCCTCGTTCTAGTCTCTTTAATTTGTTAGTAGCCTCCATCCTTTCCTTCTCTAAGCCCTCTTCCATCTCCCTTCCCTCCCATCTGTTCTCTCTATATACTGTTTCTCCCAGTGATACCATCATCCCACTCCAGTCCAACATCAAAGCAAACCCACTGCTGGAGAGATGGTTCCAATTCATAGCAACCATTTTGAACAAAGTGGAATTGTCCCATAGGGCTTCTAAGACTGCAAATCTCTATAGAAGTAGCCACTTTTCTCCCTCAGAGAAGCTGGTTAGCAGCCAAGATCTTAATCATTTTACAACTAGGGCTTCTATAGCTCTAACAGGTGACCTTAAATAACATCATCCATTTATTGAGAACTTACCACATTCCAGGCATTGTGCTAATGCTTTGATGCACATCAATCCATTTCATCTTTGAAAGAAGTCTTGTTGTCTTTATTTTAAAATAGTATTACTTACAATAATAACTAGAGTTCTGATGTGGTGCTCTAGGATAAGCACTGAACTGTTAACCGCAAGGTCAACAGTTCAAACCCACCAGCTGCTCTTCAGAAACCCTATGCTATGCAATTCACTATGAATTGGAACCAACTTGAGGCACTTAACAACAAATAGATAATAATAACTATTAGTATCTTTATTTCTAGCTTCTTAGAAAAATTAAAGAATTTGCACAATGTCACACAGCTAGTATGGGACAATGCCAGGATTTGAACCCATGTCTGTCTAACTCCAAGTTAAAATTCTAAAGTGTTATGTTAAGACTCCCCAGATCTCTAGTCACATTCTTAACTTCTCTCCTGAGTTCTCCATCACATTATTACCTTAAGATCCCGTTGGTCCCTATAACTCAAAGTGTCCAAAATCAAACATTTCAAGGTTTTCCTCTTGACTTGATGATCTCTCTTTGACACTGCTATTCTCCTGGAATCCTGGGTTTTGTCTCCTCTCTCCTCCTTTTCATTTCCCATGTCTAAGTACTCTGTGATTACAGATGCAATGCCACTTTTTCCATTTTTTCAAAACTGTTCCTACATTTTTATACTTACTGCCCCTGTTTAACTTAGGCTTACATGATCTCTCACCTGGACTTCTGCCAAAACCCCTTAATTGGTCCTTCGCACCACTCTCATAGTTCCAATGTCCATTGCTCCACTCAAAACCCTTCGGTGTCTCCTTGGCATGATCAAATAAATGTTAAAATTACCTCCACAACCTGGTAACTTTCACAACATGATCTCAATCTCATCTCCTTTTAGATTGCCTTATCACCTTTTTGTGTCCAAAGTTCTACTACGACTGCTCCTTTTCCAAGGGGCCCTTCCAGATTCCTCCAACTTGATTCTATTTCCTCAGAACTCAAATACTTTCTCTATAACTCTGCCCTGGCCTCTCCAATCTGCCTTTCACTAGAGATCCTAACGCAGGCATTCCTCACTTCTCCATGTCTGCCATTCACAAGGCCCAATATTGTGTCCTGTGTTGACATCCCTAAACTACCTTTCATATGCTAAAATGGGAATTTTGAACAATAATCAAAGAATTGGAGTCCTGGTAGAGCAATTGTTAAGTGTGCAGCTGCTAACCTAAAGTATGGCAGTTCAAACCTACATAGCAGCTTCATGGAATGAAGACCTGGTGATCTGCTCCTATAAAAAATTACAGCATCGGTAACTCTATGGGGACATTCTGCTCTGCCAAATGATGCCACTATGAGTCAGACCAATTCAATGGCACTTACTAACAATAACAAGCCAAGAATGGACACCATCTTATTGTGCAAACCATCCAGCCAACTGAAAGGTTTTTTGACTTATATCCTTTGATTTGGCTGTCCAACTAAGAAAGGAAATTAAAGAATGTGTCCAAAATGTTGGAAATAATATCACTGAAGAGTATTTTTAAAAATAAAGGGATTCGATTGCATAACTCTGTAAATATACTAAATGCACTGTACATGTACTAACTACAGTTACATAATTTTATAAATAGATTAACATATACAATTCAATAGCAATTATATATTTTAAATGGGTGATTTGTGTGGTGTGTAAATCATATTTCAATAAAACTGCTTAAAATAGAAAGTATAAGGATTGCTTTGATACATTTTCAGCTCTTTGGGAATAGAACTCTTTTGATAACTTCTAAGTCTTTTGTATGATTTCTGGATATTTCGTACATTTTTTTTAAAAGAATATTATTTGCAAAAGTAGTGGATAGTGATGGTTTGTTTGATCATCACCTTCACCTCCCCGAACACAGATACTAGACCTAACTTCTTATCACCCATCAGTCTCCTTATGTGTCTATTACAGAGCATTGTTGTTAAGTGCCATGGAGTCAGCTCCGACTCATAGCGACCCAGTATAGGGTTTCCAAGGAGTAACTGGTGGATTTGAACCACTGACCTTTCTGCTCAAACTGACCTGTGGTTCAGCACATTATCCTGCAGCTCCACACCAGAACTCCAGTTACAGAACTTTAAACAAAGAATAGTAAACTGAATTCCGTGGTCACTGTCTGAGGTCAGCCAGTGTTCAGACATCTTCAGGAAAGACATGAGAGCCTTGGCAGGAAGGAGAGAAGAATTGCATTATAGAGAGCGTCTAGGAGAAGCACTGGGGCAGCTCCCTAGCCTCTTGATTGGGTGCTTGTACACTCCACCCACACATATTCACATACACATGGCTGTAATGGCTGAAGCTGTGCCCCATGTGTCCTACTCAATGGTGTGGGAAACAAAACTCAGCTAGTGCTTCATTTGTCAATACTGGTGTCAGCCTGGAGGGAGGCACCTTTTCCTAAATTCACAAGAACACCATTTTGCTGCCGCTTTCTCCATGTAAAATACAACTTACAAGAGAAAGCCTTGATTGAATTGGCTTCTGTCCCAATTAGGAAAACTCCTAGATGCATAGCACTGACCTACCTGAAACTTGAAGGGACACAGACATTCCTTGGATCCCAGTGGAGGTGGGTAAGCCAATTCTTACCAGACCTCAAAACAGAGCCCCCATCCCATTCTAGAAATGAAAATAATCCTTGGAAAAGCTGTCTCTATTACGCTTCACAGCAGTTTACAATACACAGCATTAAGTCCTGTTCATGTGATGCCAAATAGCTGGTCAATTCATTAAAAATGCAGTCATTCATGCAAACCTTTAGTATTCACACAATGCCAGTCACCAGTCTGACAAACTTGACCAAATGGATTCAGTACTTTTGGGTCATGAAGCCCTGGTTTGTAATAACTGGGTGGTAAAGACTGTAGGAAAGAAAGGAAAATGATAAAAAGGGCTTTTGAAGCAAGTAATACTATTGTCATTAGATTCTTAGGCATAGCTCTGGATGCTTGGATTAATGCCTTTTCTTTATTTGAAAAAAAAAAAAAAAAGCAGAGTGGGAAGTCCTAGTGAGCACAAGCTCCTTGCCTCCCCAGGGGACCAGCCCCTCCCTGTGCATCCTGGGTCAGCACTACCTCAGGGAGAGGGCTGAGAATGTCAGAGCAGGAGGACATGATCTCAGCGCTGAGAATCAGAGTCCTCCGCGAGGAGCCCGGGAATAATGCAACCAAATTCATTCACCAGGGAGTTCTTTAAGTGGCTCTCAAATGGCACCCATCACACAGGCAATCCTCCGTGTCTTTGCAGCGAGCACAATAGGTACCAGATGAGTCACAGGCACCTTGGATTTTTAGTTTGCATCTAAATAAGCACTTTATATTTGCAAAGAGCTTTCCAATCATTTGCAAAAAGCTTTCTCCTCCAACAACTCCACTAGGGGAGTCCACAGAACTAAAGATGTATTGAGCCCCCTGTCTGACCAAATAAAAGGTGGTGAAAAGTGGCCACACAGAGCTCAGGGGGCTCATTAAACCCAGGCGGGGAGTTCGACTCAGGAACTCCCACCCAGGCTAGCAGCTTTTCTCCTTCCCTGCCAGGTTCCTAAAGAGGTGCCCTCATTAGATCCTCTCCACTCCCATTTCCACATGTCACCATAATCCTGGGACAGGTAGAAGTTACATTCTGCTGGGGTGCTGAGTGGACCCCAGTCATGTCCGTGAGAGTCAGAGGGGCATCCGAGTTTCCCTCTTATTTGTCCAGCAATGTTACATGTCTGTCTGGGATTCAGACTCTCAGTACCGGGCTGGGACTAGAACCGTCACACCATTCTTCACCAGAACAATGAGCTTGGGATGGAACAAAGAGGGAATGGCCCCTGATCATGCCAACAACCCACCTCCATAGGTGTTATTTCCTTGGAATTTGAGTAAACAAGACACATTTCCTGTGTCTTCAATGCCATGACTACCTTAGGTCCAAATCCTAACTAGAAACAACAATAAAAATTGTTATGTTGTTAGGTGCCATGAGTTGGTAACTACTCATTGCGACCCTATGAACAACAGAACGAAACACTGCCCGGTCCTGGGCCAACCTCACAATTGTTGCCACGCTTAAGCCCACTGATGCTGCCACTTGGCCAATCCATTTCATTGGGGATCTTCCTTTTTTTCTCTGACCCTCCACCTTAACAAACATGATATCCTTCTCCAGTGACTGGTCCCTCCTGACAATATGTCCGAAGTAGGACAGACAAAGTTTGGCCATCCTGGCCTCCAAGGAGCACTCTAGCTGCACTTTTTCCAACACAGATCTGTTGGTTCTTTTGCCAGCCCATGGCACTTTCAGTATTCTTCTCCCACACCATAAATCAAAGACATCAATTCTTCTACGGTCTTCCTTATTTACTGTCCAGCTCTCGCATGCATATGAGGTTATTGAAAATAACCTTAGGTCAGGCGCACCTTAGTCCTCAAGCTCTTCAACACTTTAAAAAGGTCTTCTGCAGCAGATTTGCCTGATGCAATACATCGTTTGAGTTCTTGACTGTTGCTTCCGCGAGTGTTGATAGTTGATCCAAGAAGAACGAAGTCCTTGACAACTTCAATCTTTTCTCTGTTGATAAGAACGTTGTTTATTGGTCCAGTGGTGAGCTACCATTTATTTGAGGTTGTGTGGCACTGTCTGACAAGCTGTAGGATAGGCACTGTATGTCAAGGTCAGCCGCTCAAACCCCCGAGTCTCTCCTTGGAAACCCCTATACAGACAGGGTTACTAGGAGTAGGAGCGGACTCACTGACACTTAACAACTTGGAAGCTCAGCTCATTGCTATGATGCTGAACAAATTTTAGCAGTGCTTCCAGATTAAATTGGACTAGGAAGAAAAGCCTGAAAACCAGCCAGTAAAAACACTAGGGATTCAAGGGTGCAGGACTGGGCAGCATTTCCTTCTGTTGTGCATGGTTTCACCATCAGGCGGGGATGGTCTCTATAACAACTATTTATTTAGTATATATGCCAAGTGAGTCCTGGTGTGGCACTGTAGGCTAATGCGCCAGACTGCAAAGCCATTTGAACTATAGGGACGGTTCAAGCTCACCAGCTGCTCCTTGGAAACCCTATACAGGATCTCTATGGGTCGGAATCGACTCGATGGCTCTTAACAACAACAACAATATGCCAAGCAAGGAGTCCTGGTGGCCTAGTGGGTTAGGCTGCTAATTGCAAAATTACTGGTTCAAACCCACCAGCCACTGCAAGAAAGAAAGATGAGGCTGTCTGCTCCTGTAAAGCTGTACTGTCTTGGAAACCTTATGGAGCCGTCCTACTCTGTCCTACAGGGTCACTCTGAGTCTGAATTGACTCGATGGCAGTGGGAGTGTACCAAACACTAAGTTTTCTATCTATTATTGCTAACTCACAACAACGCTGTGAGTTAGGCATATTGTCCCCATCTTACAATTAAAGATGCAGAGACTAGAATGTATAGGTGACTTGCCAAGATCACATACTGGTTGGTGTGAAGTAAGAATTGCTCAGCCATTTTCCAATACAACATATTGCCCTGTACAGAGATTCTGAAGTGAGGGTCACACTCTGGATCCCTTGCTCTGGAGCCAGACAGCCTACCTTCAATTCTGACTTTACAGTTTAATAGCAATGTGACTTTGGCCAAGCCAAGGAGCCTCTCTGTGCATCAGTTCTCTATTAAGTTGAGATTAATAGAAATTACCTCAATGGGCCTCAATTAATAGAAATTACCTCAATTACCTCAGTGAGGAGCAAATGAATTAATATTTGCCAAGCAATTTGAACAATGCCTGGCACACAGAAAGTGCTATATATTTGTTTGGTAAATAAATTTAATGCTCCCTGATAATCAGGAATGAGGGGTGGACATCCATAAACCAACTGATATGAGCAATCACAGATATCTCAGGCTAGCATAATAATAATAGCATTATTTTAATGTTTATTATGGACCTTAAGGTCAGTTTGAACCACAAGGTCGACAGTTCAAACTCATTTGCCACTCTTTGGAAACCCTCTACAGGGTCACTAGGAGTCTGGAAACAACTCAAAAGCATTTAACAACAACAGCGTGTGCTAAAATGGGAATGTAGTGGCTTTTTAGGATAAGCATTGGACTGTGAACTGCAAGGTGAGTGGTTCGAGCCCACCAGTCACTCTGCAGGAGAAGGATGAGGCTTTCTGTTCCCACAAGATTTACAGCCTCAGAAATAAGTTGGAACCAACTCCAAGGCACTTAACAATAACAATGGGTGCTAATCTATTCGGTAGGAATCACTATCTCTATTGTGTAGAGAAGGAACTGTGGTGGTGCAGTGATTAATGTGCTCAGTTGCTAACCAAAAGGTCAGTGGTTCAAATCAACTAGTCAATCAGAAGGAAAAAGATGTATCTGTACCCGTAAAGATTGCAGACTTGGAAACTCCATGGGGCAATTCAACTCTTTCCTGTAGACTCACTCTGAATCTCAACAGCAAAGGGTTTTTGAGTATTGTACAGATAAGGAAACCGAATCTCAGAGAAGTTAAATTACTGGCTCATGTTTAAGTGGTACAGTTGGGATTCAGACCCTACTCAGTCTGTTCCTATAGCCCACAAACTTCTTACAGTGTTCAGGTCCGTGAAATAATCCATGCCAGAAAGTTCTCAGGAGTAGGAGCTCAAACCCAAGGGAAAGAGGGCTAGCCTAGCCTGAGGGTGGCAGGGCAGTGCAGTGTGTCCACAGGCCAGGCTTGGGCCCCAGAACCGTTCAGTGAGTACAGAACAATGGATGCTCAGGGGGAGCCCTGGGTTTAACCTCCAGGATACATGGGCTCAGCCCTTGGCTTGCTGTCTTCTACAGTCCCTAAAAGAGGAAACCAGAGGTTGAGCAGTATACCATGGTGGGAATTCAGGATCCCTGAAGGTATGCAGGAACGCGAGGCACCCCAGCCCTGCCTCTCTGCCTCCCCACCTCCCTACAGACTTGAAGAGCCCCAAGGTGAGCCATGAACGTCTTACCCCAGATGAGCTGACAGAGTTCTTGCTGCATTTTGGTGCCCTCCAATGGCTAATTCTGGAACCGTCTTAAAATCTCAGTGATCTGTAGCAAGCTTCCTAGCAGCAAACCCTGGCATCAAATCAGGGGTTCTTATCTATTTTTAAAGTTGAATCATGTTTTAGAAAATAACAAGGAAAAAAAGTTTTTACCTAACAGTGGTAAGTGTAGTCTCTTCTATCACTTTTTACCCACATTAACAATAATCTTTGACAGAAAATGTCCCTAATGCAGACTTTCTCAAATTTGGCCAATCACAATTTAACACGTACTTGTTAAAAAATACACATTCCTGGGCTCCACTTCAGAAGTATTTAATCACAATGTCCAAGGACAAGGCCTGGGAATCCGTGTTTTAGCAGGACCCTCAAGGTAATTAATTATTGTTGTTGAGTGCCGTCGAGTTGATTCTGACCCATAGCCATCCTGTATAGGGTTTCCAAGGAGCAGCTGGTGAGTTTGAACTGCCGGCCTTGCAGTCCAAACTGCTTTGCAGTCTGGTGCATTAACCCACAGTGCCACAAAAGTCAGTTAATTGTGGACACTCAGTTCCAGACTTTATTGGTGCTCTCAAATTATAAAGCACCCTCCCAGTGCAGCTTTTCCCAAGGAAGATCTTGTCCCCAAAAGGTCTCAGAGACTTGTCAATGTGCTTTGGAGGGAGTAGGGTCCTCAGGAAAGACAGTGGTCTTGGAGATGGGAGATCTGGTTCTGCAACAACTCTTCGTGAGATCTTTAGTTCCTCACTTAAGCTCCTTATGTCTCTGAATACTCCTTCATAAAATGGAGACAATGACCTCTACACCTACCACCTCCCTGAGTTCATGGCAGCCTCCCAGGAGCTGCTGAACGTTAAAGCACATTTAAGGCAGTATGCAACTCTCAAAGCTGGGCTAGAGTTAGTTCAAATTTACTAATAAGAAGTGAGTGGCAAAATCATAGGATTTTTTTTTTTTTTAGCCAGTTATTAAACTTTTGATGCTAGCTTTAAAATGGGTCCTGTTGGAAGTATTCACACCATGAAAAGTGGCAAATGTTATATATTAGCGCTTGTTTTACTCAGAGAGGTAGTTTTTGGTCATTTACTAGCACGCTCCTAAATGCACAGAGAAACTAGATTCTTTTTCATCCAAGGACATTATACAAATAGAAGACCTTGGTCCAAGTGCAGTTCTGAATGGGACAGAGTGGGCCACAGCTTCCTTCCTCACCTCAGCTCTCTGGTTGGCCATGATAGCTATAGGACCCAATACTTAACCTCTTCTTCAAATTGCCGTAAGGATCACCATTGACAGGTAGGCTCTGGTAGACAGATTTGACTTCAAACCCCAGCTCACCCCAGTAGATTCTTAAGTCTTTAGGAGAGCAAAGCATTTGGAGGAACATTGGGTGCCCCTTTCCCTGATACTTCATAACTAAATATGAGATTCATGGGATGGAATGTAATATATATGCATCAGGAGGAAGACATTGGCTTAACTAGACCTCCCATGAGGCTGGTGGTGGGACCTTAATTTTATCTTATTCAATAAGGGTCTCTTATTCTTTCTCTAGAGTAAGACTCCACCTCTGTCACACATCATGATGACAAAACCAAGTTCTTCAGCATTTGGCTTCATCTCAGCATTCACAACTGACTATAAGCAGCTTTTTTGAAAATATAGATGTTAACACTCTGAAGTCAGATGCACAAGAGACAGTCTAGGTGTAGCTGGCACACAGGAGCTGGGCATAAACAGGAGGAAGGAGCATTTGTAGAGAACTTAACCCACCCTTCCGGCCAAGGTCGGTCCTTCCCTTTCTCAGCCCTATCCTAAGGCAACTTTCAGGAGGTTCCTGCTCTGAATCTGGCCTCTAGAATCCCTGGACACTGAGCAGACAAAAAATTGAATGTGTGTAGACCTGTACACCTTAGACCTCTTGAACCTAGCCAGAATTAAAATTGTCCTCTTATGAGGAAGGAAGCCTTCAAGATCTATGAAGAAATCAGCCAACAGCTTCTTACTGGTGTGTCTAAGGACCTGTGGGGAATATCAAGACTGTAAGATATCAGAGCTGTTAAGTATCTTAAATCATATGGAGATCACCTCTATCCAGCCAGGTGGCAAGTTCAATATAGAAGCAAGTCAATTGTATGTAGGAGAACAATGCAATTGATTGACAGAGATGCTTTATGAGTTCAGAGGTGTTGTTGTTGTTAACTGCTATCAAGTCAGTTCAGACTCATAGCAACCCTGCCTGCGTAGGGTTACCAAGGAGCAGCTAGTAGGTTTGAAACACCTAGCTTATGGTCTACAGTCCAGTACTTATCCTACAGCATCACATCAGGAGCCCAGAGTTGTTCAGAGGTAGAGGTCTCTGTAGCCTGAAAAGGAATAAAACCTTGCTGGAACCCTGATCTTGGGTTAAATGAGGGCAAGATTGAGGAAGAAGGGGTAATGGATGAAGCAAAAACACCTCTTCTGTCTATGGAATAGACCCATCACTAGGCCAATTTGGCTGAAGTTAAGAGAACCAATTGGGAGGTCAATTTAACCAACAAGTTGAGATCATGCTAAGACAACTAGGAAGCTTTGCATATGGAAAGTGAAAAATATCCACAGTGTGTTAGTTTTCTAATGCTGTATAACAAACAAATAGTCACAAATGTAGTGACTTAAAACAAGACTCCTTTATTAGCTGTCAGCATAAGTGGGTTCTCTGCTCAAGGACTCACAAGGCTGAAATCAAGCGTAGGTTAAATTTGGGGTCTTCTTCCAAACTCATTGAGGTGAGGCTCTTAGCAGTATTTAGTTTCTTGTTGTTGTTAGGTGCCATCGAGTCAGTACCGACCCATAGCGACCTTATGCACTGCCCGATCCAGGGCCCACCTCACTATTGTTGCCAAGCTTGATTGAGCCCATTGATGCTGCCACTTGGCCAATCCATCTCATTGGGGGTCTTCTTCTTTTTCTCTGACCCTCCACCTTAACAAACATGATATCCTTCTCCAACGATTGCTCCCTCCTGACAATATGTCCAAAGTATGAGAGACAAAGTTTGGCGATCAGGGCCTCTAAGGAACACTCTGACTGCACGTCTTCCAAAACAGATCTATTAGTTCTTTTGGCAGCCCATGGCACTTTCAATACTCTCCTCCAACACCATAACTCAAAGGCATCAATTCTTCTACGGTCTTCCTTATTCACTGTCCAGCTTTCGCATGCATATGAGGCTATTGAAAATACCATGGCTTGGGTCAGGCACCCTTAGTCCTCAAGCTGAAATCTTCACTCTTCAACACTTTAAAAAGGTCTTGTGCAGTAGATTTGCTTAATGCAATATGTTGTTTGACTGCTGCTTCCGTGAGTGTTAATAGTTGATCCAAGAAGAATGAAGTCCTTGACAACTTCAATCTTTTCTCCATTGATGAGAATGTTGTTTATTGTCCTAGTGGTGAGGATTTTTGTTTTCTTTACATTGACATGTAATCCGTATCGAAGGCTGTGCTCTATGACCTTCATCAGTAAATGTTTTAAGTCCTCTTCACTTTCAGCAAGCAAGGTTGTATCATCTGCCTAGCACAGGTTGTTAATGAGTCTTCCTCCAATCCTGATGCCACGTTTTTCTTCACAAAACCCAGCTTCTATTTAGTTTCTTATAGTTGTACTATTAAAGACCCTGCTTTCTTTCTAACAACTGGAAGCCATTCTCAGTTCAGAGGGACCTCTTGCCATTCCCTGACATAAGACCCTCTCTGTAACATGGCAGTTTATACCTTAAGAGTCAACAGGGGAATTTTTCATTCTTTGAATCTTTCTAATCTCAGGAAGGGCCCAGTCCCTTTTAGGGATCACCTGATTATGTTTGGCTCACATAGGATAATCCATATTTTTCAGCTGATTCGTGATATAATTATAATAGTGATATTCCATCATGTTCACTGGTTCTGGCCATACTCAAAAGGGGGAAATTATATAGACTGAGATTCTTAGTGGCCATCTTAGAATTCTACTTACCACAGAGAATTTTGAGCTGAGGGTGGTGGTAACAATATGACGAAATAAATTTTTAGAACCAACTGGCATAGTCATGGTGTGGCACTGTAAGATAAGCACTGGACTGCTAACTGCAAGGTCGATGGTTCAAACCCACCAGTGTTTCCTGGGAAACCCTATACAGGGTAGCTATGAGTTGCAACCAACTCAATGAAAAACAAGTGGAATATGGATTTGAGGATCAAAATGCTGGAGGCCAGAAGACATTCTAGGTGGTTGTGGCCATTACAGTGAACAGGTGGTTGGAAAAGGATGGATAGAAAAATGTGTAAAATGTCATAATGGTAAATTTGCAGGACCTGAGGCCCTTCTGCCTGGAATGCTCTTCCCATGTGTCATCTCATGACTGGCTCCCTCTTATCCCACTTATTTCCATGCCCATCCTGTCTATGTAGGTTTGCTGCTTCTTGGCCTCCTTTAACACATCACCCATCTTATTTTTTTCATGGTATATTTCATCTTATGATAATGTATTTCTTTTCTTTTTTTTATTGTCCGTATTTTACACCATAAGTTCAATGAGAGCAAAGACTATTTCTCTTTTGCATATCCCAGTAATTCTATAATCCAATGTTGTTGATGTTAAGTGCCATCAAGTCAATTCTGACTCAAAGTGACCCTTTATACGGTTTCCAAGGGCAACTGGTGAGGTGAAATACCATCCTTGGAATTTAAATTATCCTCATGGTCCAGTGCATTCTCCTGAAAGGCCACAACAGGACTCCGTAATGTAATATGGTGGTGATTATGTGCCGTGGAATCGGTTCCAACTTATAGCAACCGTGTCTAGGGTTTCCGAAGCTGTAAATCTTTACAGGAGCAGAAAGCTTCATCTTTCTCCCATGGAACTATTGGTATTTCGAACTACTGTAACCGTGAGCTTAGAAGTCCAACTTGTAACCACAACACTACCAGAGCTCTTTGTAATCTAATATAAAAATTTTATTTCGCTTGGATCTACAATCAAAACTCATGGAAGCAGCAATCAAGAAATCAAGTGATGTGTTGCCTTAGGCTGCACAAGACCTCTTTAAAGTCTTCAAGAGCAAAGAGAGCAGTTTGAGGACTAAGGTGCACCTGACCCAAGCCATGGTATTTTCAATTGCCTCATATGGATGAGAAAGTTGAGCAAAGAATAAGTAAGATTGTGGAAGAATTGATGTATTTAAATTATAGTGTTGAAGAAGAATACTAAAAGTACCATGGACTTCCAAAAGAACAAACAAATCTTTATTAGAAGAAGTACAACCAAAATGATCCTTAGAAGCCAAGATGGTGAGACTTCGTCTCTCATACTTCAAACATGTTATCAGGTGGATCCAGCTGTTGGAGAAAGACATCATACTTGGTAAAGCTGAGAGTCAGAGAAAAAGAGGAAGACCTTCAAGGAGATGGATTGGCACAATGGCAGCAACAACAGCTTTGAGCATAACAATTGTAAGGATGGCATATGACAGGGCATTGTGTCTTTCTGTTGTGCATAGTATCATGGTGAGTCGGAACCAATTCGATGGCTAAACATTCAGACCACCACTCATGTGTGAGTTTGTTGTACTATGGTGCCTTTCATGTTCATATGATGCTGGAAGCTATGCCACTGCTATTTTAAATAGCAGCAGTATCGACCACAGTGGACAGGTTTCAGTGAACTTCCAGACTAAGACATACTAGGAAGACATAGAGACGGAATACTTCTGAATGTCAGATATAGTGCCAGAAGATAAAAACATTATAAGTAGCACTATAATATTGTCAGATATAATGCCAAAAAATGAGCTCCTCAGATTGGAAGGCAATCAAAATACAGTTGGGGAAGAGCTGCCCCCTCAAAGTAGAATTGATCATGATGATGCAAATGGAGGAAAGCTTCCAGAACCTTCATTTGTTGATGGGCTACAACTCAAAATGAAGAGAAACAGCTGCAAACATCCATCAATAATTGGAATATGGAATGTGCCAAGTATGAATCTAGGAAAATTGGAAATTGTCAGAAATGAAATGCATAAAGATTGATATCCTAGGCATTGTTGTTGTTGCTAAGTGCTGTCAAGTCTGTTCCGACTCACGGCGACCCTGTACAGGGTTTCCAAGTCTGTAAATCTTTACAGGAGCAGAAAGCCTCATCTTTCTCCCACAGAGTGGCTGGTAGTTTCTAACTGCTGACCTTAAGGTTCACAGCCCAATTCGTTACCACTATGCTACCAGAGCTCCTTATCCTAGGCATTAGTGACCTGAAATTAGACAACATAAAAGGTGATTATACACAGGGACTTCACAGGAATGGAATACGCAGGAATCAAATTTACTACATCTGTGGGAAGAGACCATGGAGAAGCTCATATGTAAGTTCAAATTGAGCTGAAGAAAATTTAAACAAGTCCACAAGAGCCAAAATATGACCTTGAAAATATCCTACCTGAATTTTTCAAAAACATCTCAAGAACAGATTTGATGCATTAGACACTAACGACAGTAGACCAGAAGAGTTGTGGGATGACATAAAAAATATCATACAGAAAGAAAGCAAAAGGTCATTAATAAGACATGAAAGAAAGAAAAGACTAAAATCAATGTCAGAAGAGAGTCTGAAATTTATTCTCCAATGTAGAGATGATAAAGCAAATGGAAGAAATAAGGAAATCAAAGAGATGAATGGAAAATTTCAAAGGGAAGCTCAAGACAAAGTCAAGTATTATAATGAAATGTGCAAAGAACTGAAGTTAGAAAACCAACAAGGAAGAACACCCTCAGCATTCTCAAGCTAAAAGAACTGTAGAAAAGATTCAAACCTCAATAGCAATACTGAAGGATTCTATGGGCAAAAAATTTGAGCCATTGAATGATTCAGGAAACATCAAAGTAAGTTGGAAGGAATATGCAGAGTACCAAAAAGAAGTGATCAACATTGAACCATTTCAAGAAGTAGCATATGATCAAAAACCAATGATAACGAAGGAAGAAATCCAAGGTTCCTTGAACACATTAATGAAAAACAAGGCTCCAGGGATTGACAGAATACCAAATGAAATTTTTCAACAGACTGATGCCATACAGGAGGTGCTCACTAGTGTATGTCAAAAAAATTGGAAGAGAGTTACCTGGCCAACCAACTGCTTGTTTGTGCCCATTCCAAAGAAATGTGACCCTACAAAAGGTGAAATTATATGCAAGTAAAATTTTGCTGAAGTTAATTCAAAACATTTGCAGCAGTATATTGACAGGGAGCTTCCAGAAATTTAAGTCCAGAAGAAGATATGGAATGAGAGATATCATTGCTGATGTCAAATGGATCTTGACTGTAAGCAGAGAATACTAGAAAAATGTTTGCTTGCATTTTATTGACTATGCAAAGACATTCAACTGTGTAGATCATAACAAACTACGGATAACATTGCAAGGAATGGGTATACCAAAACATGTCATTGTGCTTGTGAGGAGCATGTAGATAAAACAAGGCAGACATTCAAACAGAAAAAGGGAATACTGCATGGTTTAAAATCAGGAAATATGTGTGTCACCATTGTATTCTTTCATCATACTTATTCAATCTCTGTTTTGAGCAAATAATTCCTGAAGCAGGATTATATGAAGAGCATGGCATCATGCTTAGATGAAATCTCCTTAACAACATGTGATATACAGATGGTACAACCTTACTTGCTAAAAGCTAAGATGACTTGATGAAGATCAAAGGCTACAGCCTTCAGTATGTATTATAACTCAATGTAAAGAAAACAAAAATCCTCACAACTGGACCAATAAACAATATAATGATAAATGGAGAAAAGATTGAAGTTGTCAAAGATTTCATTTTACTTGATTCCATACTCAGTGCTCATGGAAGCAGCAGTCAAGAAATCAAACATTGTATTTCATTGGTCAAATCTGCTGCAAAAGACCTCTTTAAAATGTTAAAGAGCAAAGATGTCAGTTTTAGGACTAAATTTTGCTTGACCCATGCCATGGTATTTTCAGTCACCTCAATGCACAAGGTCGGCAGTTCAAATCCACCAGTTGCTCCTTGGAAACCCTATTCAGGATCACTATAAGTCAGAATCTACTCAATGGCACACAACAACAACACATATGAAAACTGGACAATTAATAAGGAAGACCAGAAAATAATTTATGCAATTGAATTATGGTGTTGGCGAAGAATATTTAAGGTGACATGGATTGCCAGGTAATAAATAAATCTGTCTTGGAAGAAAGACCTTCAGAATGCTACTTAGAAGTAAGGATAGCAAGACTTCATCTCTTGTACTTTGGACCTGTTATCAGGAGGGACCAGTCCCTGGAAAAGGACATCATGCTTGGTAAAGTAGATGGTAGCAAAAGAGAGGAAGATCTCCAATGAGATGGATTGTTAACAGTAACTACAACAATGTGCAGAAACATAGAGACAATCATGAGTATTGTACAAGACCAGGTAGGGTTTCATTCTATTGTACAGAGTCATTATGAGTTGGAACCAACTTAAGGGCACCTAACAATGACAACAATATTCATAATGTTTTAATATGCATTACAAAGTAGCACCCATTTGTTATTATGAAACATTGTATGTACTTCAAATTTTTAATATAATAGTCTTTATGGGGACTTTATAAGTCCATGAGAGTGAAAATACGACCTTGAATATATCCCACCTGAATTTAGAGATCATCTGAAGAACAGATTTTATACATTAAACACCAAAGACCAAAGACCAGAAGAGTTGTGGGATGACATCAAGAACAGGAAGAAAACAAAAAGTCATTAAGAAGACAAGAAAGACGGAAAAGATCTAAATTAATGCCAGAAGAGACACTGAAACTTGTTCTCCAGCTTAGAGATGCAAATGGATGAAATGAGGAGGTACAAGAGCTGAACAGAAAACTTCTAAGATCAGCTCGAGAAGACAAAGTCATATATTAAAATTAAATGTGCAAAGATCTGGAGTCAGAAAACCAAAAAGGAAGAACACACTCAGCATTTCTCAACTGAAGAAAAAATTCAAGCCTCAACTTTTGTTATTGAGGATTCTCTGGGCAAATTATTGAATGATGCAGTAAGCATCAAAAGAAAATGGAAGACTCGAGAGGAGAGTGGAGCTACCGGCTAATGGGAAAAGAGGACATATGCACAGGAGTGCCCACACTTGCAAATGATACCCACGTGACCTGGACCGGATGACTGGATGATC
>NW_006408579.1:11945185-11949429 GCF_000296735.1 Chrysochloris asiatica
CTGGGGGGTACGGGGGAAGGATTGCATGGAGGGGATTGTAACCATGGCAATGAGATGATATATGATAGAATGAATGTAAAACTAATGTTCTCCCATGTAAACTATCACATAATTCACAATAAAACATTTAAGAAAAAAAAAAATTTGAAATCTTTCAAGAAAGTGAGGCCACACTGGAGGCACTCACTCACTATGCCAAGAAATTTGGATGACAACTATCTAGTCAACTGATTGGAAGAGATCCATATTTGTGCCCATACCAAAGAGAGGTGACCCAATGGAATGCGGAAAATACCTGGCAATATCTTTGATATCCCATGCAAGTAAAGTTTTATTAAAGGTAATACATAAATGGCTGCAAGCACACATTGACAGAGAACTTCCAGAGATTCAAGCCGGATTTAGAAGAGAACATGGAACAAGGGATATCATTGCTGATGTCCGATGGATCTTGGCTGAAAGTAGAGAATATAAGAAAGATGTTTACCTGTGTTGTATTGAGTACGCAAAGGCCTTAAATTGTGTGGATCAAGACAAGCTATGGACAACATTGCAAAGTATGAGTACTACAGAACACTTCATTGTACTCATGAGTTGTTCAAACAGAATATGAGAACACTGAATGTTTTAAAATTAAGAAAGGTGTGTGACGGGTTGTATTCTTTCACCATACTTATTCAACCTGTATGCTGAACAAATAATCCAGGAAGCTGGTTTATAGGAAGAAAAACATGGCATTGGGATTGGAGGAAGACTCATTAACAACCTGTGATATGCAGATGATGAAACCTTGCTTGATGAAAGTGAAGAGGACTTAAAATATTTACTAATGAAGATCAAAGAGCACAGCCTTTGGTATGTATTGCACCTCAATGTAAAGAAAACAAAAATCCTCACCACTGGACCAATAAATAACATTCTTATCAACAGAGAAAAGATTGAATTTATCAAGGACTTCATTCTTCTTGGATCAACTATCAATACTCATGGAAGCAGCAGTCAAGAAATCAAAGGACGTATTGCATTAGGCAAATCTGCTGCACAAGACCTTTTTAAAGTGTTGAAGAGAAAAAAATGTCAGTTTGAGGAATAAGATGTGCCTGACCCAAGCCATGGTATTTTCAATAACTTTGTATGCATGCAAAAGCTGGACAATGAATAAGGAAGATCATAGAATTGATGCATTTGATTTATGGCATTCAAGGAGTATATTGAAAGTGCCATGGGCTGCCAAAAGAACCAACAGATCCATATTGGAAAAAGTGCAGCCAGAGTGCTCCTTGGAGGACAGGATGGCCAAACTTCATCTTTCATACTTCAGACATATTGTCAGGAGGGACCAGTCACTGGAGAAGGATATCATGTTTGGTAAGGTGGAGGGTCAGAGAAAAAGAGGAAGACCTTCAGTGAGATGTATTGGCAAAGCAGCAGCATCAATAGGCTCAAGCGTGGCAACAATTGTGAGGTTGGCCCAGGACCAGGCAGTGTTTTTTTCTGTTGTGCATAGGGTTGCTATGAGTCGGTACCAACTTGATGGCCTCTAACAACAACAACAACAACGCCGGGATTATGGGAGAAAAGAAGGTTGCATAGCTGTGTGACTAAAAACTTCTCTAGTAATCTAATGTTGCTGTATTAAGTTTTTACTTTCTCTGTATCCCATACTACCCAACAAGTTCTTTATCTACCTTTTCTCATCTTTCACTCTTTTCTTTATTCTTTCTTTCCCCAGCTAAATTATTGTTCTCTTACTCTATGATTAGTTCACCAGTAACCGCTTCTTTCAACTTGTCTTTTGGTCAATTCCTTGTCCCTTTTCATTACATCTGTCCTGTCTCTCTTTATCTTTCAGGTATACTGCTGTGGTCATGCCAGTTCATTACCAGCAGGGCACAGGACAGAGCTCCTGCCGGCGTGTGGCCTTTATGATCACAGCTGTCTGGGTACTGGCCTTTGCTGTGTCCTGCCCTCTCCTCTTTGGCCTCAACACCACAGGTAACAATAATGGTGCCACTTCCAACATCCATGAGATTCACGGCACACCTGAGTGTCAGTGAGTGATGTTTAGCCCTTGAATTTCTGATTCCTGGTCAGTGTACTTTGTAATCAAAAGAAGATGCATTAGAATAAGCAAAGTCTTGGACTTTGTTAGTTATATATAAAATATAAACAAACTTCATTAGTTACTGGCACAGGGGTAAAAGTTTTGCTCAATTAATGAAAAATCTGAGTTATCCATATTTTAAAAGAAATGTCATTGTAGTCATTTGAAGAAATGTACTAGTTAAAAACAAAGATGTTAATGGGTCCCAATAATTTAGCGAAATTATTTTACTAATGAAAAATAACAACTCACAATGAAAAGTAACCTACAATGGAAAGTAACATATTTTAAAAGTCCAGTGAATTAATATATGTTTCTAAGTTTTTTACTCAATAAGAATCATTTCTGACATCTGAAACTAGGAGTCCTAGTATGGCATTATAGATAAGTCCTGGACTGCTAATAGCAAGGTTGGTGGTTCAAACCCACCAACTGCTCCTCAGAAACCCTATACAAGCTCACTATGAGTCAGAACAACTTAATGGCACTTAAAAACAACATCAAGTCCCAAATTACTAAAATATTTCTTATAGTTTAATTCTGGCCATAGTGGTTGACACATGGTAAATCTTCTATTGAATGGATGGATCAATGGATAAACAATGTTAATGTCTAAGATGTTTAAGATATTAGGCATTCACTACCAATCTCTGCCAAATTTGTACTTTATATGGATGAATGCCTTCTCTGTGTGTTTCAAGTCCATCTTCCATGTGTTAAATGAAAGCTATTAGGATAAGAGTAAAGTTACAGAAATAAACACAATGTATGCTAAGAGAGACCCTGTGTGATAGTGTTCATTTGAATTTCTTATTCTGTCCATTAGCATGGTGGTGGTGGTGGTGGTGGTTACATGCTGTGGAGTCGATTCCGACTCACAGCGATGCTGTACAGGGTTTCCGAGGCTGTAAAATCTTTACAGGAGCAAAAAGCCTCATCTTTCTCCCACAGAGCAACTGGTACGGGTTCATTAAATTATTGCTATGCCTTCTTATACGTTCTAGTTGCATTAATTTCTGGTATGTGTATACTAGTCAAGGGCACAGCATAGTGCAATGGTTTATGCTTGACAGCTGTGAGTTAACACGCTGGTCTGCAAAGTCAATTTGAACACAAGGTTGGTGGTTCAAACTCACCAGCTGCTCCTTGGAAACCGTATACAGGGTCGCTATGGGTCAGAACCAACTCGAAGGCACTTAACAACAACATATATCCAAAAGTTGATTATTTGATTCCACTCATCACCAACATAGAAGAAAGGCATGGAGATCTGTTTATAAAGATTACAGTCAAGAAACTTCTATGAAGCAGTTCTATTCTGCAACACATGGCATCACCACGAGTTGGCAATAGGCTTGGTTTTAGTATACCAGCCACATAGCCAAATCTAACTTCCATAGAGTTTAAAGGAAAACATTTACTGGACTGTGATTTAGAAAATAAAACACATCTAAAAAGAAATAATAGAGGTTTTGTAGTCAGAAAAACCTAGATTCGAATTTCAACTCTTTTATTCACCAGCTGTGTTACTTTCCTGAATTTAGTTTTTTATTGGTGCACTTGAGATAGTAAATTTGAGCAAATTCAACTACACAGGTCAGTTTTAAATATATATATATAAGTTTTTTGTTGTTAAATGTCATCAAGACAGTTCTGACTCATAGCTACCCTGTATAGGGTTTCTGAGGAGTCGTTGGTAAGTTTGAACCACCGACACTGTGCTTCAAGCTTACCTTTCAGTCCAGTACTTTATCCCATAGCACCACATTATGACCCTATAGGACAGAATAGAATTTCCTATAGCATTTCCAATGTTGTAAATCTTCACAGAAGCAGACAGATTCATCTTTCACCACAAAGCATCTAATGGGTTCAAACTGCTGACTTAACCACTGCACAACGAGGGCTCTTTCTTTTATATACGTTGTTGTTAAGTGCAGTCAAGTTGGCTCTAACTCATAATGACCCTGTGTAGGGTTTCCAAGGAGTAGCTGCTGTGAGTTTAAACTGCCAACCTTGTGGTTCAAACTGACCTTATGGTCCAGGGCTTTATCCCATAGTGTCACACTAGGACTCCTACAAATAAGTCCAGCAATTTAATCTCTTAAATTACATTAATTCTTTATAATATATAATATAA
>NW_006408579.1:11949529-11956629 GCF_000296735.1 Chrysochloris asiatica
ACATCTTTACTTACTGTGCAGGGTCATAGTAAAATCATGCATATATTTTTATGTAATTTAGGGGATTTTCAAAGCAAATTTTCACTCTACCTAATTTTCATTTTACTCATTGACTTTAGAACATAACCCTCTTCAGATGATATACCTCCACTTTTCCTCCTTCATAGAGTTTCTTTGCAATTAAGTGAGAATTAAATTGGGAGAACATGGAGGTGCCAAGTACAGAGCATCTGCTTATAGTCAGGTGCATAAAAAATTAAGTAGACAAGTCCTCCAATAAATACTTGCCTGGTTAACCCAGAGTGTTCCTAAAATATGTAATTATTATCTCTGCCTTACCCTTTTCACTTGTTGCTTTAACTGAATAACTTCAAACACACACACCATAGACTGACTGTGTGGCACTAAAATATCATTTTTCATTAGTGTTAAATATTCTTTCAAACTTAGTTTGAGATTAAGCCACCTTCTGTAACCTTGCTTCTCTATGAAAATGCATTTATGTTAGTATTTGTATTACAGGGAACTCATACTCACTGCTCAGCCAAGGTGTAGTTACCTCTAGGTTTGAGTGTGGTGGCTCTTACTCTCACAGACAGATACACACACTGGTAATATTTACGAGTCTCAAAATCCAACATTAGACAAAGTTCCCAGTTAATGTCAACATCTAAAGTGAAGAAGAATGATGAGCTAATTTCAGTGTTATTGCCACCCAAGAAATCATTATTTATCTTGAAGGAAAAAAAAAACAACTCAGAAAAATCTTTCCAAAAGGATTTTCAAATATAGAATTGAAAAGACACAAAAGGCCCCTGACTCAACAACTCTGATTCTGTCATCATTCTCAGTCTCACGCTCTTACTTTCAAGTTTATTGATTACTCTATAGTAATTCCTCCAGAGTCCTGGTGTGGCGCCGTGAGTTAATACTCTGGACTGCAAGGTCTGTGTGAACTGCAAAGTCAGTGGTTCAAGCTCACCAGCTGCTCCTCGGAAACCCTATACAGGGTTGCTATGGGTCAGAACTGTTTCGACAGCACTTGACAACAATTCCTCCACTTACTCATATATTGTGAAAATGGGTCAAGTCCTTTGTGAAAGCTGCTATTGTTGCTGCTAATATTATTTATTGGAAAAAATTTGTGTCTCAAAATTTAAGTATCCACCTGCTATAGTGAAGATCTAAACAGTGGTAGTTCTGCTAGTGTTGTAGAGGAGATTGGCCTGAAAAACTTCTCAGGGAGTTAGTAAGCAGAACGCAAGGTGGGGAAGCCCAGTTGTCCTTTTCTGCCTTGGTCTGGACTTCACTATCCTGATAGATGTGGGTTCTCCAGCAACTCTCATCTATAAGGAAGTTCCCAAGTTCATTCTAAAGTCAAATATAAATTACTTCTCTCAGCCATTTTTCCTAATCCCTCAATGAAAAGTAGCGGGGGGAAAGGACAGGATACCGATAACAACACCTGATATTTGAAGGGGATGGACTTTCACTTAGAAGTGAAATATAAAAAAGAACTTTATGATAAAACTCTTCTTTTAATAAAAGGGGCTGCCACATGGAATTGAAAAGTGCAAAAGAACAGGTTGAACTTAAGTCTCTTTCACATTACAGTTGCCCTTATTTTCTAAGGAAAGGTCAGCATAGATTTCTGGATGCAAAGGTAACACAAGATTTTGGGTTACAGAGTTCCAAGAATGTGGGACTTGGTTGCCCAGAGCAGAGGCCATGTCATCAGATCAAAACTCATTTCATCAACCTAAGAGCAGTGGATCACGCTGTGTCATTGCTAGAGGAAACCCAAAAGAGACTTTCATTTCATGGATAAGAAAAATATCTAGTATTTAAATGCATCCTAAATCAGATAACTTTTGTGTTCAAAGGAATTCCAAAATTAATAAGCAATGCTGGTGATAAGGGTTTAAGAAACATTTAAGGGATGAAAAAAAGTTTAGGAAACAATTTTTTCTGGCTTAATTTTCTATTGAAAAAGGGAAATTGAGGAGTGCTAATGTACGTAAGGTGGAGGGTCAAAGAAAAAGAGGAAGACACCCAAAGAGATGGATTCACCAAGTGGCAGCATCAACGGACTCAAGCATGGCAACAATAGTAAGGTTGGCCCAGGATCGGGCAGTGTTTCGTCCTGCTGTGCATAGGGTTGCTATGAGTCAGTACCGAGTTGATGCACCTAACAACAACAACAACAATACTTGATTTTAATAATGGAATGTTGAAGCTGGGGATAGTTTGGTTAGAGAAACACAAAAAGATAATAGACTCCTCATCCTAAAGTCAGATTCACCAGGATCTCCTTAATTTGAAGTAAGTTGGGGTTGAATCTCCCAAGTCAGCTTGTTTTAGGCCTTGTTATTCACATCTGCATGGGAGAAATGAGTTTTTCCACCCACTCCTGCAAAGATGTAAAGCCACAGAAACCCATGAAAGACTCTTAGACCCCTTTGTAGCGTTATTTAGTATTTTTATCATTATTGAATGAATGAAGTGGATGAAACCTTACCATCATCCTTCCTCCTTAAATATAGAGATGAATTGGTATAAACAGTCCCCAGAATCAGAGTATGAGGACTAACCCCCATATCCTCCCCAACTATCCTCCAGTCCTCTGACTGCCTATGAAATTATCATTTGCACATTTTGCTCCTTTATTCAACATTCACATTATTCATTCAGTAACTATGATGCTGACAACAGAGTACTGTTTAGGTTACATAAGTCAAATATGCATCTCATCTCCCGGGAGACCCCTTTATCTCTGGAACCTTTACTATCCCCAGTACCCCTTGTAATTCAATAGGGAGAAGTTTTTGAAATTGCTAGTGTGTGACGCCTCACTCTGACCTACAGACAAGATGCACCCAGGCCAGGCCAGATCTTGGGAGGAGGAATTGTTGGCCTCCATTTAGACTAGCTACCTCCAGGGTCACTGTTTGGCCTTATGAGACTGCAAAGAATGGGGAAGTTCTTGTAGAGACTGCAAAACTCCATCTAATCAACTTACTCAGATGGGTGGGAAGAAAAGATGGTAATGCAAGTTCAGTGATTTATACTCCAGGTCTTCTTCCATCAATGATCCCAAATTAACTATGCACATTCTCTCTGCTCTCTGTTTTCCCTCACACACTCATTTTTAATGGAAAAAAATAAAGACACATGATGAAACTTTCCAAAAAGTATGAAGAGATTTGTATACATATATGTAGGTCTCATTCCTACCTCAGATCAGCAGTTCTCTTTTCCCCTTGCTAAAAACAAGCACTAACATTCTTGCAAGATAATGCTTGAAACAGACACATATGCATATATGTGTGTTTTTGTGTATGTGTGGATCCATTTTTACACAAATAGGAACATGCTACACATGTTTCTTCTCCAGACTTTTAAAAAGTAGTAGAAGCAGTTGTTATTGTTGTTGGTTCCAACTCATAGTGATCCTGTATTGGGGTTCCCAAAGAGTGAGTAGTAGGTTTGAACCACCAACTTCGTGGTTAGCAGTCCAATTCACATCCTACAACACCACACCAGGACTCCAAAGTAGTTGTACATACATGAAAGTTTGAGGTCATCTTCCTAGCACCCAGAGAGGGTAGAGAAGGGTAGAAGAAATATTTGGAGGGAAAAATGGGGATGATCCAGCACAGCAAGGGTGACAATTAGGACAAATAATCCTGGTCCTGTTCTCACTGGCAAAATGTGCAAAGACTGTTTCTCATTATAAGAGACATTTTAAATCATGATCAGACATCATGGGAGCTGATTTTAGGGAGAGGGACTGATCTCTGCCAATATGGCTTCTTATAAACTATGAAAAACCACCAGCTGCTACCCACCCAGCATTTCCCTACCCCATCTCTCCCAGAATACCAAGACATGCCAATGTGGTGACGACTGTTCAGAGCTTTATGAGCTATTTTCTAAAGGCTACTGATACAGCCTTTGGTTCTGTGATCACATTAACTTTACCTCCTCCATAAGAGAAGCAGAGAATTTGGGAGTAGTACATAAGGATTCTGATGGTATTGTAGTTGTTATGTCTTATTGATCCCTGAGCACACTTTTTTCCCTTTTTAGTTCTTAGCTATTGCTGCCTTCTCTCCCCCAGAAATATTGCTCCCATAAGTCTGTCTCCAAATTTGCATTCCAAATGATATTTCTTCAGTTCAAAAAGCTCAGGGGGAGAAAACTATACTAGTAAATAAATAATAATAATTTGTTGTTGCTGTTGAGTTAGTTCCGACTCATAGCAACCTTATGCACAGCAGTACAAAACACTGCCCAGTCCTGCACCATCCTCACAATTGTTGCTACCCTTGAACCCATTGCTGCTGCCATGGTGCCAATCCATCTCATTGAGGGTATTCCTCTTTTTCATGGATGCTCCACTCTATCAATCATGATGTCCTTCTCCAGGGACTGGTTATTCCCAATAACATGTCCAAAGTATGAAAGACAAGTCTCGCCATCCTGGTTTCTAAGTAGAATTCTGGTTGTACTTCTCCAACATAGATTTGTTTATTCTTCTGGAAGTCTATAGTACTTTTAATATTCTTCTCCAACACCATAACTCAATTACATCATTTTTCTATAATCTTTCTTATTTATTGTCCAACTTTCACATGCATATGAAGCTATTGAAATTACCATGATTTGGGTTAGGCATGCCTTAGTCCTCCAAGTGACATATTTGTTCTTTAACACTTTAAAGATACCTTGTGCAACAGATTTGCATAACGCAATACATAGTTTGGTTGCTTGACTGCGGCTTCCATGAGTGTTGATAGTGGATCCAAACAAAATAAAATTTGAGGTAACTTCAATCTTTTCTCCATTTATCATGATGTTATTTACTGGTCTAGTGGTGAGAATTTTGGTTTATTTACATTAAGGTACAATCCAATCTAAAGGCTGTGATCTATGATCTTCATCAGTAAGTATCTCAAGTCCTCTTCACTTTCAACAAGCAAGGTGGTATCATCTACATATCACAGGTTGTTATTGAGACTTCCTCCAATCCTGATGCCATCTTCTTCTTCATATAATCCAGTTTCTCAGATTATTTAGTCAGCATAAAGATTGAATAAGTATGGTAAAAGAACCCTGGCACACACCTGTCCTGACTTTAAACCATTCAGTGTCCCCTTATTCTGTTCTAGAAACTGCACCTTAGTCTATGTATATGCTCCTCATGAGCATAAGAAGTGTTCTGGGATATCCATTCTTTGCAATGTTATCCATAACTTGTCATGATCCACACAGTCAAAAGTATTTATATAATCAATAAAGCACAGATAAACATCTTTCTAGTATTCTATGCGTTCAGTCACGATCCATCTGATGTCAGCAATGATATCCATCGTTCCACATCCTCTTCAGGATCTTGTTTGAGTCTCTAACAGTTCCCAGTCAATGTACTGCTGCAGTCATTTTTTAATCATCTTCAACATAATTTTGCTTGTATGTGATATTAATGATATTGTCTGATGATTTCTGCATTCTGTTAAGTTGCCTTTCTTTGGAATGGGCACAAATATGGATCTTTTCCAGTCAGTTGGTCAGGTAACTGTTATCCAAATTTCTTGGCATAGGTAAGTGAGTGCCTCCAGTCCTGCACCAGTTTGTGAAAATAAAAATTTTCAATTTGTATTTCATCAATTCTTAGAGACTTGTTCTTTGCCAATGTCTTCAGTGCACCTTGGACTTCAACCTTCAGTACTGATGGCTCTTGATTATATGCCAGCTCTTGAAATGGTTGAATATCGACCATTTATTTTGGTACAATGACTCTGCTTATTCCTTACATCTTCTATTGATGCTTTTGACATCATTCCATTTTTTTCCACAAAATTCTTCAATATGGCAAGTAAGGCTTGAATTATTTTTCTTCAGTATGTTCTTCCCTTTTGGTTGTTAAATTCCAGGTCTTTGCACATTATATTATAGAACTTGACTGTCTTCCTGAGGTGGCCTTTGAAATTTTCTGTTTAGGTGTTCTACCTCCTTATTTCTTCCATATACTTTAGCATCTCTATGCTGGAGACCATGTTTCAGAGTTTCATCTGACATCCATTTTGGTCTTTTCTTTCTTTCTTGCCTTATTGACCTTTTGCTTTGTTCCTGTATGATGTTCTTGATGTTATCCTACAACTTTTATGGTCTTTGGTCATTACTGCCTAAGGCATCAAATCTTTTCTTGAGATGGTCTCTACATTCAGGTGGAATATGTTCAAGGTCATATTTTGGCTATTCTGGACTTATTTTCATTTTCTTCAGCTTGAGCCAGGACTTGTATATTAGCAATTGGTGGTCTATTCCAAAGTCTGCCCTGACTTTGTTTTGGTTAATGGTATTGAACTTGACCCTGGTTAAGTAATTTGGTTTCTGTATATTACAGCTGGTGAGGTCCATGTGTATAGTGGTTGATCTTGCAAAACTCTGTCACTAGGTCTCCAGCGTTATTTCTATCACCAAAGCCATATTTTCCAACTACGGACCCTTCCATTTTGTTTTCAATGTTTGCATTCCAATCACCAGTACTTATCAATGCATATTGATCACATGTTTGATCAATAATATTGTTGTTGTTGTCAGGTGCCATCAAGTCAGTGCTGACTCACAGTGACCTTTTGCACAGCAGAACGAAATACTGCCTGATCCTGGGCCAACCTCACTACTGTTGCCACACTTCAGTCCATCGATGCTGCCACTTGCCCAGTTCATCTCATTGGGGGCCGTCCTCTTTTTCTCTGACCCTCTGCCTTACCAAACATGATATCCTTCACCAGTGACTGGCCCCTCCTGACGATATATCTGAAGTATGAGAGATGAAATTTGGCCATCTTGGCCTCCAAGGAGCACTCTGGCTGCACTTATTCCAAAATGGATGCATTGGTTCTTATGGAAGCCCATGGCACTTTCAATATTCTCCTCCAACTCTATAACTAAAAAGCATCAATTCTTCTACAGTCTTCCTTATCCTTTGTCCAGTTTTCACGTATATATGAGGTTATTGAAAATACCATGGCTTGTGCCAGGCGGACCTTAGTCCTCAAGGTGACATCTTTGCTCTTCAACACTTTAAAAAG
>NW_006408579.1:11958937-11981880 GCF_000296735.1 Chrysochloris asiatica
TGGCACTATATCTGACAGTGTTTTTCTGCTATTCATAAGGTTTTCAGTGACTAAATATTCAGAAATAGTTCATCATTCCTTCTTCCTGGTCTGTCTTTATCTGGAAGCTCATCTGAAACCTGTCCACCATGGTTTACCCTGCTGGTATTTAAAATACCGGTGGCATAGCTTCCAGAATCACAGCAACTCACAAGCCACCACAGTATGACAAACTGACAGATGTGTGGTGAATCATTATTTTGCTGAAACTATATTATGAGTCCTGGTGTGGTGCTGTAGTATAAGCATTGGACTGCAAGGTCAGTTTGAACTATAAAGTTGGCAGTTACAACCTTATACAAGGCCACTATGAGTTGGAACTAACTTGATGGCACTTAATAACAACAACATACTAGATTCTTAGGTCTGCTGTAGGAGTTCTGGGAGTTTTCGTGTGGCACTCTGATAAGTACAGGTGTGCTAATCACAAGATCTGCAGTTCAAATCCATCAACCCCTCCTTGAATTTGATGGCACAGAACAATAACAAGTCTCCAAAGTTGTGAAAAAGTAAAAATTTGTTATTTTAAGTCACAATATTTGTGGTATTCTGTTACAGCAGCACTTCTTGTTGTGTACCATCGAGTCAGTTCTGAGTTGGTGGAGGCTGGTGGTGGTTATGTGCTGTGAGTCCTTTCCAACTCATAGCAACCCTGTACAGGATTTCCAAAGCTGTAAATCTTTACGGGAGCAGAAAGCCTCATCTTTCTCCCACAGAACAGCTGGTAGTTTGAACTGCTGACCTTGCGGTTCCGCAGCCCGATTCATAAACACATGCTACCACAGCTCCTTGACAGAGGCTAGAAGTTAGAAATTAAGATGTTAACAGGCCATACCTTTAGGGGGAGAATCCTCCCTTGCCTCGTCAAGCTTCTGGTAGCTTCAGTTTTTCTTTGGTTTGGGGTTATATAACTCTGAAGCTCTGCCTGTCTTTACATTTTTCTTTTCTGCATCGGAGACACATATCTCCCTCTGACCTTCTCTTATAAGGACATTATCACTGGATTTAGTATGACCTCATTTTGAAATACTTAATTAAATCTGTGAAGGACCTTTTTCCAAATAAGGCCACATTAACAAGTTTCAGGTAGACATAACTTTTGGAAAGCTACCACACAACCCACTCCACACACCTAGGTCTTTCTGGCCTTTAATATACTTCAGAAGATTAAGTGACAGAATGAAGGGCCCATGTGTCTGCTGCCAAATCTCATCAAGAGCTAATGCTGACAATGCTAGACAAAGTGCAAATGCACTGTGCCCCAGTGGTAGAGGGAAGTGGAGATTCAAAATCACAGAAGAACATTGATTTTGAGGTCAGATTGGCTGGAGGAATGAACACATCCTACTTCTCCTGTTTTCAGGCTGTGTTACTTTGGACCACTTACTGAACCTCTCTGAGCCTTAGTTTGCTTTTTGAAAATAGAGATAGAAATGGCACCTGCCTCACAGAATGTTGTCACAATGACTATCTAAAATGTCGTATGTAAAGTCCTTAGTGCAATAATACAAAAATGAATTAGACCTCCTATCCTTAAGGAAAGGAGCTCTGGTAGCATAATGGTTATGAGTTGGGCTGCTAACCTCAAGACCAACAGTTCAAAACTACCAGTTGTTCCACAGGAGAAAGATGAGGCTTTCTGCTCCCATGAAAATTTACAGCCTTGGAAACCCTGTACAAGGTCGCTATGAGTAGGAACCAACTCCACAGCACCTAATGAGGATGACAATGATCCTCAAGGTGATGATAGTGTTTAAGTGTCTGAGTTGTCTTACCCTCATCTGTACCACACAGGTCATGTATGATAACTACACAAAAGAGGCAAAAGTAAAGGGGACAGAGACAGAAAGAGCAGCTTCTGATTGAGAAACTCAAGGATGTCTCCATGGATGACGCAGTATTTCAGTTGAGATATGATGAGGGTGTTGGTGGGAAGGGCAACCCCTACTTCTCAAAGCCCCATGTGGATAAGAAGGTAAAGATACCACATAATGTTTGGAGCCTTATTTTGTGTTCCCTACTGAAGTCCTAGTGTGGTGCTGTAGGATGAAACACTGAACCATAAAGTCAGTAGTTCAAACTTACCAGCTGCTCTTTGGAAATCCTACACAGGGTGGCTATGAGTTGGAACTGATTGGACAGCACTTAACAACAATATCAACTGAAGTCTGGAGTACTTGTGTGGCACTGTAGGATAAGCACTGGACTGCTAATACAAGGTTGGAGCTTCAAACCTACTGCCCACTCCTCGGAAACCCTGCACCTGGTTGCTGTGAGTCAGAACTGACTTGATGGCACTTAACAACTACAAGAATGAAGTCTAATATGAGGGGGCTTTAAAAAATTGTAGAAAAATGAGATTAAAAGATAGTAGAACTTTTATGTGAACATTTTGAAGTTCCCTCCTACTTCCCCAGCATCTGCAAATGGCTTTATCATCTGTCTTTCTGTCCCCCACAGGAGACCCCAGCATCTGCTCTATCTCCAACCCTGATTTTGTCATCTACTCTTCAGTGGTGTCCTTCTACCTGCCCTTTGGAGTGACTGTCCTTGTGTATGCTAGGATCTATGTGGTGTTAAGACAGAGGAGGCGAAAACGGATCCTTACTCGACAGAACAGCCAATGCATCAGTGTCAGGCCTGGCTTCCCTCAACAAGTAAGCACAGGGAGGGCATATCGCTCACTCCCATAGCCTCTAGCAGTGCGTGCTTGAACCTGTACATTGCACATTGGAGACACAATCTGAGGCCCTCGCTATAAACTACTGGTATTGGTTGTACATAGGAGACAGGAAATCCAGTCTCAAGAGTAACAAATTCCCCTAAAACTCACCTTTCTTAGAAAGATGATAGGATAGTTTTTGGCTTGTTTTGTTTTGTATCAAGGTAAGGCCTTCATTCTCCATAAATGACCAGTAGTTCAGATTACCCAGTAGCTTGAAGCTTTTATATGTGGCAATTGTACCCTGCACTGCTGGTAGGTTCCCAGACTGACTTGTCCAGCCTGCTCATCTCAAGTTTGGGATCTTTTCCTTACTAATCTGCCCCTGCACTAAGGCATGGACTAACTGATGGGATGATATCCTAATGATGTATTTTATTGGGTCTTTCTAGACCCTGATCTTCTAATTGATTGAATTGTATATCTACTTAGCCTAGTGCCTGGCAGTTCATAGTTTATTCACAATGTGCTTTAAGCATGAATTAATATAATCAATCATTTACAATCTGCTAGGGGTGTTGTTGTTGGTGTTGTTAAGTGTCGCTGAGTTGATTCCAATTCATAATGACTCTGCATAGGGTTTCCGAGGAGTGACTGGTGGGTTTGAACTGCCAACCTTGCAATTCAAACTGACCTTGTGGTCCAGTGCTTATCCTATAGCACCATACCAGGATAGTGGGACTATTATACAACTTCTGCCTTCATTAAGCTTAAAACATAGACAAGTAAATACAGTCCATCTTCAGTCAAAGTGAGTCAACAGCTCAAAACTGAATGGAATGCTTGCCAAATATGAGGTAAAAACAATTAAGCACCCAAATTAAGTACTGTGTAGGTTATAAGAAGGAGCTCTATAGCATAGTGGTTATGAATCGGGCTGCGAACCTTAAGGTCAGCAGTTCGAAACTACCAGCTTTCTGCTCCCATAGAGATTTACAGCCTCGGAAACCCTGTACAGGGTCGCTTTGGGTCCTAACCGACTCGATGGCACTTAACAACAACAAGAGGTTATAAGAAGGAGTCCCGGTGTGACGCTGTAGGATAAGCACTAAACTGCAAGATCAATTTGAACCACAACTTCAGTGGTTCAAATTCACCAGCTGCTCCTTGGAAACCCTCTACAGGGTCAATATGAGTTGGAACTGACTTGATGGTATTTAACCACAACAGTTTATAAGAATAGAGAGGTCAATATGCTTTAGAAAGGGCTTCATAGATTAAGAACTGGATTTGATCTTGAAGGCAGGTTCAATTGGGTGCCTAAATCAACCTTTGATGGTAGGACTTCTGAAGTTGAAGTCCCCAAGACCTGAATAGAACAAGAGTATTGGCTCCCATAAAATAGGGTACTAGAACCCACAGCTAAGGATGTGAACATATTGCAATCAAAGAATTGCTACCCACATAGCTCAACATTATAGAGCTCAATCCACAACTGATTGTTTTTCCTTCAACCCACACTAGTCTACCTGTTCCCGACTCCAACCAATTCGGCAGTTTTCAATAAGGGCCAGATTTCCATCAGATGCCACAGGGAAAATGGTGAGTAGGCTTTGTCTTTGGTGGGAGGAATAGAATAAGAGACCTTTTCCCAACATACTGGCTTGTGTTGATTCTGCTCCACCCCAAAATAGAGTGTAGGCCTTATCCCACACTTGTGCTATGATATATGTCAGGTCTGAGATCCTGCCTTAGATTTAAGGTTCAGAATAGAAAACACCAAATAATATTCAGAAAGCACATAATTAATCAGTTAAATAGCAACAACTTGAGCTCAATGACTGTTTGATATAATGTGAAAATGCCATCTAGAGGCACTTGAATTCAAGAGAACATGGTGTCAATGAAACAAGCATGAACATTACCTGAGAAAAGCCAAGAAGGGAGTTAATGTTAGCATTTGATGATTCTTTGAGTGTGGGGAAAGTCATAACAATTTCATGGTCACCCGGAGCCTTATTCTCGCTATTGAAGCCAGCCTTGACTTTCATAGGGTAAAACTATAGTTGTTGCTGTTAAGTGGTCTTGAGTCCATTCCAATCCATAGTGACCCTGTATAGGGTTTCCAGAGAGCAGCTGATGAGCTTGAACTGCTGACTTTGCAGTTCAAACCAACTTCGCAGTCCAGTGCATTAACCCACAGTTCCACACTATAGGAAGGTATTAAATATAAAACCAGTGTTGCATTTTTCTGAACTCTACAACTATCAGGAATAAAGCTTCAAAAACCCAAATGATAAAGGCATGAGCCATGGCCAAATTCTGTATAGTTAATCACTTTTACACAAGCTTGGTGTAAGAGGCTCTTATCTTTAAGAATATAGCAGATAAAAGGTCTGGACAGGCTCCAGGGTCAAAAGGAGGAAAGGTAGTGGCTACAAAGGGAGACAGATTGGAGAACCAAGAGGCTGGCATCACCAGGGGTGCGAAGAATTAGGTTCTGACCTGCCATCAGGAAATGAAGTATTCTGCCACCTAGACCCAAAGGAAGTCAGTGTTTCCTCATGCCAATCATGATGGTAATAAGGATTTACAGAGAGGACAGAAAAATACACACACTGTATATAATTGGTGCTCTGGTGTGGTGTTGTAGGATACACACTCAACTGTTAACCACAAGATTGGCATTTCAAACCCATCAGCCACTCCTTGCAAACCCTATACAGGGTCACTATGAGTCTAAATCTACTCAAAGGCACTTATAGCAACAACAACAAAATATATAATTGTGGGAGGATCACTTTGCTTCTATAAGATTGAGTCTCCACAACTGTAAAATGGACATAGAGTATTACAGGTTGCTGTTGTTGTTAAGTGCCATTGAGTCGGTATTATAGGTAAGTATTCTCAAATCTCTGGTCGCGTAGTGGTTATGAATCAGGCCGCAAACTGCAAGATCAGCAGTTCGAAACTACCAGCTGCTCCGTGGGAGAAAGATGAGGCTTTCTGCTCCCGTAAACATTTACAGCCTTGGAAACTCTGTACAGGGTTGCTATGAGTCAGAACCGACTCTATGGCACATAACCACCACCTCCATTCTCAAATCTGAGATTTCATAGGCATTCTTAACAATTTATCCTCAGATCCTAAATTTCAGAAATAACAGATTAAAAGTAAAATACTGGCACTTGAAGATCTCTAGGTGTCAACTCAATCATAAACATAGGCTCTGAAGAAATGTATCAATAATTTCATTTATTTATTCATTTAATCAACAAATATTGGCCATAAAGTAGTCACTCAGATAAAACAGAATATGTTTATATTAATGATGAGAAAATCTCATTAAAATGAAAACAAAAATTACTTTAGCATCCCTAAGAATAGCTCTGTGGATCAGTTTTTAAAAACATTAAATAATTTTGGAGACCACTTTCAGACATTTATTCAAAGTATATTTTTGAGTGTGTACAATGCACCTGAACCATGTATCTAGAAAATAGTGATTCATTGATTTAAGGAGAGAACAGCAGAGCTTCCAGAGTACGAAGGAGAGACAGACTACTTCTGAATATTTAGCCACTGAAAACCTTATGAATAGCAGAGGAACACTGACAGATATTAGTACCAGAAGATAAGCCGCTCTGGCTGGAAGACACTCAAAATATGATTAAGAAAGAGCTGCCTCCTCAAAGTCATTGATCAAAATGATGTCAGTGGATCAAAGCTTTCAGGATTTTCATTTGTTGATGGGGCACAACTTAAAATGAGGAGAAACATCTGCAAACATCCATTAATAACCTGAACATGGAATGTATGAAAAATAAATCTAGGAGTATTGGAACTTGTCAAAAATGAAATGGACCACATAAAGATTGATATCCTAGACACAAGTAACCGGAAATAGACTGGTATTGGCCATTTGGAATCTGAAAATCCTATGGCTTATTATGTGAAAAATGACAAATTAAAGTACCATATTCAACAGCAAAAAGGCCAGTTTCAGATCTAACTTGAAGTACAATGTTTTCTGTGGTAGGATAATATCCATATTCCTATGAGGAAGATCTGGTGTGGTGCTGTGGGCTAATGCACCAGACTGCAAAGCCGTTTGAACATCAAGGTTGGCGGTTCAAGCTCACCAGCTGCTCCTTGGAAACCCTATTCAGGGTCACTATGGGTCAGAACTGACTTGATGGCACTTAACAACAACAAGGAAGACCAGTTAACAACATTGTTATTCAAATTTCCCCACCAACCAATAAAGCCAGTGATGATGAAATTGAAGAATTCTATCAATTTCTTCAGTCTGAAATTGATCACATATGTAATCAAGATACATTGATAGTTACTGCTGATTGAAGTGTGAAGGTTGGAAACAAAGAGGAAAGGCATTGTTATTAAATGCTGTCAAGTCAGTTGTGACTTGTAGGAACCCTGTAAAGAGTTTCCGAGGAGCATCTGGTGGGTTTAAACTGCTGACATTGTGGTTTGAAGTCCAGTGCTGATCTTACAGCACCATACCAGGAGTCCAAAGAGGAAGGATAGGTAGCTGGAAAATATGGTCTTGGTGATACAAATTATGCTGGAGATCATATGATAGAATTTTGCAAGACCAAAGATTTATTCATTACCAATGCCTTTTTACTTATTCTTAATTTTATTTTTCTAAACTTTTTATTGTGAATTGAGTGAAGGTTAACAGACAAAAACATTAGGTTTGCATTCAACAAATCGTACTCTCTGTTTCATCTCAGTGATTACAATCCCCTCCCTGCAACAACAGTTATCCTGCTTCCTCCATATAGCATCTCTTTTATATCTTATATTTCAGAAATGAACAAAGCAAAAAATATGATTTACACATCAAAACAAAAAATATATATTCATTTAAATGTCCTCAGAACATATTCTGCAAGCTAGACTCCTGCCTGCAGGTGCAAAGCCTTACCCAGTCCATGGACCTAGAGCCCACAGTTCCTCTGTCTCTCCATGCCATTCATTGCCTCTGCCACCTTCTCTGCTGTCACTGGTTTTCTAGGAAGGATCTCGTGCTCTACTCATGCTCTTCCTTCTTGATGTTCCTGGGGTCCTCTGTTCCTGAAATGAAAGATTAATTATTGCCCCCTTTTAGTTACACATCTACAATTATGGCTGTAACAATCACAATTAATCCTGCTAACAATTACTCACAATAGAATCATAAAATCCTATCAGCATCATTCTCCACCCCCTTTCACCAGATCCATCTGGAGAAGAGGAAAATATTCAGTGGGGAATCTTCCTTACTCTGCTCATTCTGAAACTAAGTGTATTCAGGAAAGCTTGTAAGCCAACCACTTTGTGCCTTTACAGCAACCCCCACCCCATTTTTGATAGCCAATGTCTAGATCGCCTATCCCTATCAACCCAGTGCTCTGAGAAAACAAGCTTGTTCCTTGATATGAAGAATCTTTCCATTCCAGTTGAAATTTTGAGCAACTGCATCCATAAATACAAGTCCAGTTCATAAAATTGTAGCAATTTACACTAGCTCACAGTTTCAAGCATATTTATCTTCATCTGGTCATGTTCTGGTCAGCTATCCATCCAAGCTAGGTCAAATAGATACTAGTTTCAAGTTTGGGAATTCACACATACCTCCCTGCACTTCAGAACAGCTGGTCACTTCACTCTCAGCCCTAGCCTCCCCATCCCCCACCTCCCTTGGCTAGGTCAGTGCCCATGGGCTAGGGAGTTCATACATCTTCCTAAACTTCAGACTAGACAGGCTTTCCTCTTCTCTCTCTCATTCCAGGGTCACTAGGTGTCAATGTAATGCAGCCAGATTCAGTCCGTATTTCACTGCTGCGTTTCCCCTACTTTCAGGTGGTCACCAGTGAGCATACTAGACTGCTCTTGGGTTCCCTTCGAGTTTCAGTCTTAGAAAGGGGTTTTCCCTGATGGGCTGACTTTTCTTGCCTTGACGCCTCCAAAAGCAAACAATTTGCTTGATATCCTAACAGCCAGTCTATTTTTTTCTGCAGGTCTTTCTTTCAATAAGATCCTTCAGTTCTCCCAGCAGTTCTGTGTTGGTCTGCATGTCTTTTCAAAGGAAAAGTCCCAAATCAGAAGGTTCTGGGTGGGGAGCAGGATTCCAACTAAGGCCCCATAGTCTACAAAGGCTTCACTTCTAACTCTCCTTTTAGCAAATCCAATCATTTGTAGGCTGAAGGTGGAATTACAAGCTTTCTTAAGCATAATTCCCAATATTCATTTCTATCACATTTAAATGTCTATTTTACTATAGTAGACAATCAAACACCTAAACATTATTCCCCCACCTTTACCCAATCTGATTATGTCTCAATCTCTGTATCACAGAACACTGTTGTCCCAACATTGTATCTAAATCACAATTTACCTCTATCCCATTTAGGATACACATACCTTCCTAAATCTTCCCCTATCTTCATTGTTCATCTGCCACCCTCCTTCTTGTGAATTGTCTTTCCCTTCCTTGTATATTGCCCTCCCTGTGCTAATATATGTCTAACTTCTAACCTGTGAATTACTCTTCCCTTCCTCCTACCCCTGATAACCATCAAGGAATGTTTCTTTTAGTATGGAAATCTTTCCCTAAGATTTTACAATAATAGTCTCATGCAATATTTGTCATTTTGTGACAGACTAATTTCACTCAGCATGATGTTCTCAAAGTCTATCCATGTTATAAGGTGTTTTGTAGATTCATTGTTATTCTTTGAGGTCGCATAGCATTCCATTGTGTGTATGTACCAAAGTTTGTTTATCCATCTTCCATTGATGGTCACTTAGGCTGTCTCCATCTTTTTGCTATTGTGAACAGTGCTGCAATGAACATTGGTGTACATATATCTACTTGTGTCCTGTCTCGTATTCCTTGTGGATACATACCAAGTAGAAGGATTGCTGGGTCACAAGGTATTTCTATTTCCAACTTTCTGAGGAAGCATCAGACCATTTCCCAGAATGATTGTATCATTTAACAGTCTCATTAGCAATGTAGGAGGGTCCCAGTCTCTCCATACCCTCACCAGCATTTGTTGTTTTCTGTTTTGAACTTCGCTGTTATTGCTGGTGTGAGATGATATCTCATTGTTGTTTTGATTAGCATCTCCCTAGCGAGATGGATTGGCAAACTGACAGCATCAATGGGCTCAAGCATGGCAACAATAGTGAGGTTGGCCCAGGATCGGGCAGTGTTTCATTCTGCTGTGCATACGGTCGCTATGGGTCAGTACTAACTGGATGGCACCTAACACCAACAACAACAACAATGGCTAATGATCATGAACATTTCTTCATATGTTTGTTGGCTGCCCAAATGTCTTCATTGGTGAAGTATCTGTTCATGTCCTGTGTCCATTTTTTAATTAGGTTATTTGGTTTTTTCTTGTAGAGGTGTTACAGTTTCCTATAAATTTTAGAGATTAGTCTCTCATCTGATATGTCATTACAAAGAAGAAGGAAGACAAAGAAACAACAAAAAACAATTTTTACAGTGAAAAGAAAAAACAAAAACATTGAAAGTCAATGACTTGCTCTCCCCCAGTAGGTACTCTGCCACCTACTGGCCTCTTGTCTTCACAGCCATCTGGGGAAGTTCAAATTGGCCACACTGCATCCAGAGCGCCCACACAGATTGCTTGACTCCTCTCCTTCTGTTTTGGGGGTTTTCGTTTTTTTCTCTTTGTCTTTCTCTACCTGACACTTCCATTTAGCCCCATCTCCTAATGACAGCCAGTTCAGGGCTGACTTTGCAGATTTGTATCAGAGTCTGCCCTAGTGGGGTTGCTGTATATAGTTCCTCCTTGGGACTTACAATCTCCAAGTAACTCTGAACACCAGGAAAGTGGGATGTTCCCTGGGGTTGCATGCTGGTTAGGGGGTAGGGAGGAATGGAAAGGAAGAAAAATAAATAAATAAATCACACCATTGTCTCCATGAGCCTCAAGTAGGTTTCTCATATTAAACAACATAAAAGACAACTATACTCATGTACCTCACCAGATAGAATATACAACAATCAAATTGACTACAACTATGGGAATTTGGTGGGAAAGCTTAATATCATCAGCCCAAACAAGGCCAGATCCAAACTGTGGAAAAGACCATCAGTTGTTTAAATGCAAATGCAGGCTAAAGCTGACCTTGAATATGTTCCACCTGAATTTAGAGACCATATTAAGATCAGATTTGATGCATTAGGTACTAGAAGAGTTTGGGATGGCATCAAGAACATCACACAGGAAGAAAGTAAAAGGTTATTAAAAAGACAGGAAAGAAAGAAAAACCCAAAATGAAGGTCAGAAAAGACACTGAAACTTGCTCTTGAGTGTGAAGAACCTAAAGTGAATGGAGGAAATGGGATGTAAAAGAACCGAACAGAAAATCTCAAAGGGCCTCTTGAGAAAACAAAATCAAGGATTATAATGAAACGTGCAAAGACCAGGAGTTAGAAAACCAAAAGGGAAAAACACACTCAGCATTTCTTAAGCTAAAAGAACTGAAGAAAAAATTCAAGCCTCAACTTGCAATATAGAATGATTCTATAAGCAAAATATTGAATGATGCAGAAAGCAACAAAAGAAAATGGGAAGAATATAATCACTGTACCAAAAAAGAAATGGTCAATGTTCAACCACTTCAAGATGTAGCATATGATCAAGAGCCAATAGTACTGAAGTAAGAAATCCAATCTGCACTGAAGGCATTGGTGAAAAACAAGGCTCCAGGAATTTGAAGATAGTTTTCTGGCTAGCCAATTAAAAGAGATCCATTCTTGTGCCCATTCCAAAGAAAGGTGACCCAATATAATACCGAAATCATCTAACAATATCATTACTACCACATGCAAGCAAAATTTACTGCAGATAATTCAAAAATATCTGCAACAGTACATCAACAAGAAACTGCCAGAAATTCAAACTGGATTTAGAAGACTTAGAATGATGGGTATCATTGCTAATGCCAGCTGGATCTTAGCTGAAAGCAGAGAATACCACAAAGATGTTTACTTGTGCTTTATTGACTATACAGAGGCTTTCAACTGAGTCATGACAAACTATGGATAACATTGTGAAGAATGGGTAATCCAGAACATTTAATTGTGCTCTTGAGGAACCAATCTCTCTGTAGACCAAGGAGAAATCGTTCAAACATAACAAGGAGATACTGAATGGTTTAAAATCAGAAAACTTGTGCACCAGGGTTGTATTCTTTCACCATATTTATTCAATCTGTATGTTGAGAAAATAACCCGAGAAACTGAATTATATGAAGAAGAACCATTAACAGCCTGTAGTCTGCAGATAAACTTCATGGTCCAAACAGAGCAACCCTATATAAGGTCACTATGAGTTGAAATTGACTCGACAGTTAACAACAACATCATTGTAAGGATCCTTGAAGGTGCAATGATTAAGTGCTTAGCTGCTATCCAAGTGGTCGGTAGTTCGAACCCACCCAGCTGCTCTACAGGAGCAAGACCAGGCAATCAGCTCCCATGAAGATTACAGCACAGAAAACCCTGTGGGGCATTTCTGCTCTGTCATATCAGGTCACTATGAACTGAAAATTGACTTTAACAACAATTCAATTAAATAGCTACTGTTCAAATAGCCCCAGTTGTCTTATGAATCTTTTTTTTTTACTAATGGTTTATTTGAATAAAAATTTAAATAAGATCCATAGTTCACAACTAGTAATTATTACTATTGCCATTGCAATTTATTTATTGAAGAAATAGAATCATGTCTTGTAAAGATTCCCATGTTCCAGATATTGCTGCTTGCATCCCAGCAGTCTCATATAATATGCTCCTCTATAACCCAGGTCATTCTAACTTGAAAAGGCCAGCCTACAAACTTATGCTATCTCAAGGGGTTGTTGCTTTCAAATATGCAATATGTTGAGATGCTAAAGTCAGAAGCAGATTTCATTTACCAGAACTTTCCACCCTTTTGTCAGATGTTCCCCCTTGTAGGTTTCTTACAATGATGGTTTCCAGTTCCTTGTTTACATTGTCTTTCCCTTTCAGGAACATTCAGATGATAAAAAATATCCCCAGAAATGTCAGGACCCTCTCTTGTCACACCTGCAGCCCCTCTCCCCTGGCCGAGCACACATGGAGCTAAAACGCTATTACAGCATCTGCCAAGATACTGCTTTGGGAAGGCCAAGTTTCCAAGAAGGGGAAACAGAGTTGAGAAGAGAAGAGAGGACTCGGAATTCCCTAAGTCCAACCATGGCACCCAAGCTCAGCTTAGAGGTTCGAAAACTCAGCAATGGCCGGCTGTCAACATCCTTGAAGCTGGGGCCCCTGCAACCTCGGGCAGTGCCGCTCAGGGAGAAGAAGGCAACCCAGATGCTAGCCATTGTGCTTGGTGAGTGCTTGGGTAGAGTTGGATTGAACTGGTAGTAGGTGTTAGAGTAATCACATTTAATTGACATTGAAAATCCAATGACTGCAATACTTATAAAATGTTGAATTGAAAAGAGTTTGTGTATAAATGCTAACTCTGATGGAAAGTCAAAAGATCTCAATTGAAATTTATGAACCTAAAAAACATTACTTAATTGAGCTGTGTTTTCTTGTCTATTGCATGACATTAAAATGGGTACATCAAATAATAAATAAGATAATGATTCAATAAAATTGTCAGGCACATATTGGATATTTAATAAATTCTTACTTTAAAAAATATTAAATGAAAAATTTGGGATGCAAAACACTACTGTCATATGGTATGATAACAACTAGATTATTTTAAATGCAGAGAAAAAGAGACTGAAAAGAAATTCACCAGATGTCAGAAGTGGTTATCTTTGAGTGGTGGGTAACTTTTTTCTGCATTTTACTCTTCTGTTATTTACCAAGTTTTTCATAATGTATAAAATCATGGCAATTTTTATAGTAAGAGAAGAGAAACTTTATTTAAAGACATAATGTATCATAGTGAAAGCAATTAATCCTTCTTGGAGTCACTAACAAACCTCGTTTCTTATATACTATGGATATTACTAGATCGCTTAGTTGTAATCTCCTCAAACACAGCCATTGTGTCTACTGCATCTTTAAGGTCTTTTCCCAGTGATTGCATAGATCAAATCTAGCATGGGTAGACATTAAATATCTGAATCTAATTGAGAGGTAGAAATGACTAGTAAACTAATCTTGAGAAATCAACTGAGAATATTGGTTCAGAGTCTAAGGTCTGGAATGTTTCAATGATATTAGCATACAGATTTCTTTTAAAAACATGGAAATAATAGTACCTACAATATATATAATAGTACCTACTTCATGTTGTAAGGAGCTCTGGTAGCGTAGTGGTTACGAATCGGGCTGCAAACCACAAGATCAGCAGTTCGAAACTACCAGCTGTTTCACGGGAGAAAGATGAGGCTTTCTGCTCCCATAAAGATTTACAGCCTTGGAAACCCTGTCCAGGGTTGCTATGAGTAGGAACCGACTCCACAGCACATAACCAACCAACCAACTTCATGTTGTTGCTGTTAAGTGCTGTAGAATCAGTTCAGATTCATCACAACTACTTCATATGGTTGTTGTAAAAATTAAATGGGTATGGCATAAAACAATCAACTGTGAATCTTGCTGAAACAAAATGAGAAAGCAAATCTCTTACCCAGTTTCTCTCTTCATTTACAACCTAGGAACCTTCATTGTCTGTTGGCTGCCCTTCTTCCTGACTCATGTTCTCAATACCCACTGTCAAGCTTGCCATGTGTCTCCAGAGCTTTACAGCGCTACAACATGGCTGGGCTACATGAATAGCGCCCTCAACCCTGTGATCTATACTACCTTCAATGTGGAGTTCCGAAAAGCCTTCCTCAAGATCTTATCTTGCTAATGGAGGAAAGAAAGGATTACTTCCTGTGCCCACCACTAGCTGCCAAGCCATTGAGCCATTAGCCAGACCCTGCTCAGACAGATTATGGGATGCCTTCTGGTACATGGTGGGAGAAGATTCCTGGAGCCAGGACATCCCTGCATGGCAGATGTAACCAACTGCTCCCTCCAAAACAGAATGTTCTACCTCCCCAGTTAAAATCGGACTTAATTCTGGCAGTCTCCAAGTGGTAAGGGCCTGTGAGTGATAAGCAATAATTCAGAAAGAAGCTGATAATCATGACTCTACACACATACACAACTGTCATCAGAGACATGATTCATTACAGTGGAGAGAAAATGAACAGATCTCATAATTCTCAACTTGCCAGGGGGCCTTGAAATCACAGCCAGTAAACCATCTTGCAGAACAGCCAGTCTCCTTTCCTTCAAACTTCTAATTAACTGTCACACTAACCTTGTACTTGTGTGGGCTCATTCCCTCTCTGTCGCTTCTTTCTCCTTCACTGTATCCTGAAATATGAATGGCAAGACCAGATTTTCTACCTCTCCATAGAATCCAGTTGGCTATATTTGGTGAGAGGAATTTCCTCACCCCAAGGGAGACACTGTCCCACATTGGGACCTGGGCTTCCTTTCAAACTTTAGCTGTAGCTAAGAAGGTTCTTTGAATCCATTCACTTACTCTCATGAAGTAGTTTCAGTCTCAAGTTCCAGAGCAATTCAAGATGCTAACTGATAAAAGAATGAAAATCCCTGCTATAGTAACATTGTTAAACTTTGTGGTGCAGAACATGCTTAAGATATACTTTTTCATAATGTTTTTCTACCCAGAACATTTCCATTTCCTGTTTAACGGAGGCATAATACTTTCAGACTCCTGAGCCTAAGAATTAAGTGTATACTAACTGCCAGTCACCCTTAAGTTCTTGATATACAACAATGAATAAGACAGTCCCTGCCCTCAAAGAGCTCACTACCTGCTCCTGTTGTTGTTGTTACGTGCCATGGAGTGGGTTCTGACTCACAGCAACCCTGTACAAAGTTTCTGAAGCTGTAAATCTTGACGGGAGCAGAAAGCCTCATCTTTCTCCCATGGAACAGCTGGTAGTTTCAAACTGCTGACCATGAGATTAGCAGCCCAATTTGTAACCACTACACTACCAGAGCTCCTTACCTGCTCCTAGGTTTGCCCAATTACTTGTCTACAGGTGGTCAGGTCTCACCTAGACTGCCAGAGGATCACAGAAGTGAGGGTACTAGGTAGGATGGTTTCCCAAAGCCATCTTATGGGGTCTTTGTAAAGTCCTAGTATCATTTCCAAACTTCCCAACAACTTAGAATAAAGGTATATTAGAAACAATTTGTAAATGACACTCAAAACACATTTAGAAGCAACTTCAATGTTCTCACTATACACCTTCTCACTTGATGAGCCATTTCTTATCGATTGCATAATCAAGATACAATTTATGAACCATTTATAAAATGTTGTAGTCTGAACTTCAATAAATTACTTTTAAGAGTTGTTAGGATATAGGCATGGCAGACATTTATTTCAATACTGTTAGAACTTAAACATACTGTTGTTGTTGTTGTTGTTATGTGTAGGCATGGCAGACATTTATTTCAATACTGTTAGAACTTAAACATACACAAGAACGTTACAAAAAATCCCAGGTTGCCCTTGCCCCTATCTTTTTTCTTATGTATGTAACAAGAAAATATGCATATCCCCAGTGAATTATAGTTAACTGTTACTTCTGAATGCTTTCAATGCCAACATTTAAAAAATATTATTGTCTATAACATTTACATTGTAACTCAGTGGGAAAATTCTGTCAGCTCTCTAGTTCCTGTGTTTTGTGCCACTCTAGCTCAATAGGTTTATGGTGCAAACAAATATGAGTACTGAAATAATATCTGCAGTTGTAAAAGTACTTGATTCCTAGAGTTTTCCATCCAAAATATACAAAACACTGGGACCGTGGGGTGAAAGTCCAGAGAATTCAATGTCAAAACCTGAATTCTAAAGGTAGAAACATAGACAGTCTAAGCATAGGCAGTTTTATATTTGTGAGGAAGAATGATAGCTACTCCTTTGTATTCTGTTTAGTTTTAGTTTTTTCACATCAAAACACTCTACATTTATGAGAACTTTAGGAAGACAAACTTTATTTTATAGATAAGGAAACTGAAACAGAAGGAGGTTAAGAAATCTGTCTAAGGTCACACAATCAGGAAGTGGCCGACATAGGATTCAAATGCACATCTATCTGATTCCCAAGTTCATGCAATTAGCCACTCTGGCACACTGCCTCCCACCAGAGAGATACAAGTCAGAAGAAAGGAGAATAAGGTGGGAAGAAAAAAGACAGAACAAAGAACTTCAGGAGAACGTCACCCTATACCACCCTACCTCTCCAGAGGTCTAAAAAGTGAAGGTGGGTGGGGAAGAAAAGGGCGGAACCAAAGTCCCTGAGAATTCTTACACTGCCCTGACTCCACTCCTAAACTCAGCCCAAGGCATCAGTCTCACACCTCTGCTATGTTCAGTTTCTTAACCAGTTATGCAAGAGAAGGGAACAGTAGAGTACGGGAAGTTCATACTTCATTTTTATAGAATCATGGAACAGTCCTTAGAGAATATTTGGCTCTATTCTATCCTTCATTTACAGAAAAGGAAGCCCAGAATAACTACAGGTAGTTACAAAAGATGAGCATTTAGATCTTCAGGCTCCATTTTACTGCCCACCAAACCAGTGGTTCTCAGGTGAATTGTGACTCATGGCAGGCATGTGTATGATAGTTGAACTGTGCTCCACAGGATTTTCAATGGTTGATTGTTCAGAAGCAGCTTCTTAGGCAGGCTTTCTTCTAAGGGTGAAAACAAATTGCCTACTTTTTTATTGGTAGCCAGTTGTATCACCCAAAGATTCTTACTTTACCCTATGGTGGTTATGTGCTGTGGTTCCGACTCATAGTGACCCTGTATAGGGTTTGTGAGGCTATAAATCTTTACAGGAGCAGAAAGCCTCATCTTTTTCCTGCAGAAGAGCTGGTAAAAACTGTGAATTCCACACAGATACAAGGAGAAACTCTTAGTGTTGTTAGGTGCCCACAAGTTGATTTGAACTCACAGCGACCTTATGCACAACAAAAGGAAATACTACGTGGTCCTGTACCATCTTCACAATCATCGTTTGTCTGAGCCCACTGCTGCTGCCACTGTGCCAAAACATCTTGTTGGGGTCTTCCTCTTTTTCACTGACCTTCCATTTCACCTAGCATATAATTACCTTGGGTAAATGCACTGGACTGCAAAGTTTATTTGAATGGCAAGATCTGCGGTTCAAGCTCACCAGCTGCTCCTCGGAAACCCTATACAGGGTTGCTATGGGTCGGAACAGCTTGATGACACTTAACATTGTTGTTGTTGTTGTTAAGTACCATGGAGTCGGTTCCGACTCATAGTGACCCTGCACAGGGGTTCCGAGGCTATAAATCTTTACTGGAGCAGAATGCCTCATCTTTCTCCCATGGAACTGCTGGTAGTTTCAAACTGCTGACCTTGAGGTTGGCAGTTTGACTCGTAACCACTACGCTACCAGAGCTCCTTCATAGTTACCTTTATTTAATAAACTCAGAGGCATCTTTTCCCTAGACAGTGTCTATTATCACTAATCCTGGAAAACTTCCTAGAAACAGTCTCCTGGGAGAAATCCCTAACACAGTTCCAGAGCTTCTTCATCCTGGGACCCTTCATTCTACGCTTCTACTTCTAGGATCCCCACAAGGAACCAGCATGCTAAACCTCAGGGCTTGCTATTTTCAGAGATGCCACAGCCAAAAATCCTAGCAGAGATGCTGTCTTAGATAAAGAGAGTAGAGTTCCTAGGGGACAAATCTGTTCTGGCGCCTAAATAAGTCTTGTCATTGTTCATATTATTTGGGTGAAATCCAAATTGATTTACATCCAACATTCAGCTCAATTCATACCTTAAGTAAATATTTCTTTCTTCCAGGTCACCATCCTCCAAAACTCTATTCATTTATTCATTTACTCAATCAATAATGTATTCAATAAAATTGACTGACCACAATTTATGTACCAAGCACTGTGCTGTGTTGGGAAACACCACTGAGGATGGCATGGTCCCTGCTCCAGGAAGAGTTTAACAGGGAAGGTAGCATTTATGTGTATGGTGGTTATCTGCTTGTGTCTATGATAAGGGGAATTCATGGTCTTTAGAAGTCATAAATTCAATTTTGGGGATCAAAGAAAGACTTCCCAGGACAAGTGTTATCAGGGCTATGACCTAATCAAAAAGAAGGGAGGATGTTACAGGCAGACAAAACTTCTGAAGGGTTAAAGATACGAATAAGTAATGCTCATTGAATGAATTTCGAATAATTCTATCTGGCTGTAGAGAAGATGCACTAAGAAGCACAAGACAGGAAAGGAAAGAACCTCATTTCTGAAGGCCTCCTCTAGCTCTGCTCAGGGGGTAGCAACTCTGATGGAACATTTCTCAAAGGCCTTTTTCTCCCAATTCTAGATTTTGCCTCATTTCGTAGTTACTTAGACCTACCATAACAGAAATATCACAAGTGGATGACTTTGTTGTTGTTGTTGTTGTTGTTATGTGCCATGGAGTCGGTTCCAACTCATAGCGACCCTGCACAGGGTTTCCAAGGCTGTTAATCTTTACGGGAGCAGAACGCCTCATCTTTCTCCCGTGGAGCAGCTGGTAGTTTCGAACTGCTGACCTTGTGGTTCGCAGCCCGATTCGTAACCACTACACTACCAGAGTGGATGACTTTGGAGAACAAAAATTTATTCCTCACACTTTTGGAGACTAACAGTCCAAACCTGTGTTTTGGCCATGTCCTTTCCTTCTACAGGGCTGTCTCCTAATTTCTGGTGACTGCTTGCATTGCTTTGGTTGTAGATGATCATCACATGACATCAGTCTTCCTCCTATGTTTGTAGCTATCCTATTCTGATCTTTTTATAACCCAGATGTGATTAGGTTTGGGGCCCACCCTAATCAGATGTGGCCTGATTAGCATAACAAAGAAACCTTATTTCCAAACAGGATCACATCCACAGGTAGAGGAGCCAGGATTTTAGGGCATATTTTGGGGGGACATATTTCAATCCACAACCTCTTCTCTGCACTCCTGGTGGGAAATTTACACATCACAGAATATCTATCACTGATTTCATTAACTGCTTCCCTATGCTATACAATGAATTCCAACAAATGCAGAATTCATTTGGAATTCTTTGTTCTTTCCTTTAGAAGAGGGTCAATGCTAGTTGAATGAATGTGGTTACAGATGGTCATCAAGATTAAAGCAGGACAGAGAGTTTGGGTAAAAACCAAGAGAATTTAGGTATAGAGATGTGTTCTCTTTGGGTCAGACCTAAACAGGGATGTAGAAAGGTTAGGGATTCCCCTCAGAATGGGCTGTTTCCTGGAGGATCTGACTTTCAGGCCTGAGCTCAATCGTTAGGTACCTGTTGACATCAGCAAACTGAATAGGTTTAATTTGAATCAACACACTGAGAGCAGAGAGGGGCTGACAGGCAATTAACTTGATTTTTCCTCTTTACCTAATGCTTTCCTCATCAGCTGAGGCAGGGAGTGAGTTTCCATGACTACCTCCCAACACTGAGATTCAGTGAGAGCAATGCCAGTGTCAGCTTAGCTCTGAAGCATACACTGGCAGAGCTACGACCAGAGTGTGTGTGCCAAGCACAAGGCCTAGAATCTTTGCTTCACTCATTCTTCCCTCAAATAAATACCCAAACTCCATCACTGTGCATCAAATCTCCACTTTGTGTAAAATCTGCTGAGTCCTAAGGGAGAGAAGAGGAGAGGTTGCAGTAGGCTTCCAAAGATAGATGTGCAACAGGGAGGGAGCAGGACTTAAACCCAAGGTGGTTCTGATCCCCTTAAGAGAAATAAAATGGGCAGAAATGAGTCAAGGGCTGGAATTCGACCAGAGATAAGTGACCTTGGGAAAATGCCTTAACCACTTAAGAGCTTCAGTTTCCTCCTTAGTAAAATGGGGACTGGAAGGCTTGGCCTTCCTCATTATATCATTTGAAAATCTGATAAATCATGTCTTTGAAATTCTGTAAGCCTTAACAAATTTCAAAGATGATAATGATGATGATGACAACGATTTTCCACCTAAGCAGTTGTTTCTATCACATCTATCTGATTCACCACCCACCCCGAACTCCAGAACCTCTTTCTTCTCTCTCGGTGTATTCTCTAATTGACTTAAGTTATTCGGTACAATCTTTGTAGCCTCCCCCATGAAATATGATTTTCCTTTTGTCCTTTATTCTCTAAATGTGCCCAAGATACCTGATTGAATTTGTAGTCTGCTTACTAGACACATGGATAGCACCTAAAAGTGCACACACAGTCCAAGTGCCAAGCGTGGTGTGAACTCTAGCACCCAGGTTGGTCCTAGATAACTTGTTTGCTGAAGGCTACTTTGAATTCTTTGTTCCTCTCCTGACCAGGAATAAGGAGCAGAATAAAGTCTCTTCTTTAAGACTTTCTAACTTTAGCCCTCATTTCTAAGCCTGTCCTCCTCATCCTCTTCCTCCATTCCTTCCTGCTTGAGAGAAGTGCCCTAGGCATGGTGAGAGTGGTCTGGAAGGTAAGAAGATGCAGACCTTCTGTGACTTGGGAAATGAACAAAAGATGTTATTCAGAATGTTGTTGTTGTTGTTATGTGCCATGGAGTCGGTTCTGACTCATAGCGACCCTGTACAGGGTTTCCGAGGCTGTAACTCTTTACGGGAGCAGAAAGCCTCAACTTTCTCCTGCAGAACAGTTGGTAGTTTTGAACTGCTGACCTTGCAGTTCACAGCCTGATTCATATCCACTAAGCTACCAGAGGTCAAATTTAACCTTTTGTAGAGATTCCCTTTAATGGCCTAGGTCAAGCCTGTAAACGTCATTTAAAGCAGACTCTCTTATCAGTTAAAAGTGATAAGTCTGGATTCCTAAGGCTGTGATAAGACAGGCTAAACATAATTTGAGAAGCATTTAATGTTTCTCTGAGCCCTAAGAATGCAAATATGCTTATTAATACATGTCAAAGTTGTTCAAGACAATCCTTCCTTGATTCTCTGTATCTTACAAAGGAATTCAATGACAAACTCATTGGAGCTGAGGAAAGCTAAGAAGAAAATATCGTGCTTTTTTTTTTACTCCAGGTAGAAAACACCCTCCTCCACCTAAGTCACTGTTCTGACTGACTTAGGTGGAGGAGGGTGTTTTGTTCTTTAAGAAAACCAATATGCTTGAGCCTTATATTATGCTTTAAGCAGATTCCATATTGATGTCTGGGGAAAACTTATAATTTATCACAACCTAGTGTTGCACTATAGGATAAGTACTCGATCATACAGTTGGTTTGAACCCCAAGGTGAGCTGTTCAAACTTACTTGCTCCTTGGAAACAGGGTCACTATGAGTCAGAACCAACTCGATGGTACTTAACAACAACCATCTTGCAATTTGAGAACTGGAAGGGACTTTATAGCCCAGTCCTCCAACCATTGCAGAAATCGTTTCTCTAACATCTCTGATCCATATTTCCCAACTGTGTTAAGGAGTCATCTCATTTCTTCACAAGACATAAGATAGGTTGTCTTTTATAAACTTTCCTCACTCCTCAAAACCAAAATCTCCCTCCTTATAAAGTCTACGGTGAGCCCCTATTCTCTCTCTTTTTTTTTTAATGTTTTATTGTGAATTATATGATAGTTTACATGAGAGAACTTTTGCTTTACATTGATTCCATCGTACATCATCTCATTGCCATGGTTCCAACCCCCTCCATGCATCACCAACCAACCAAAGGTTATATCTTAGAAACCTTCCCCCTCCTTCCCCTCCCCCCTCCCCAAGTTTTCAGTCCACAGTCCCTTTCCCTCTCTGGATCCAAAGTCCCCAGCCACTTCATCACTCCACATCATCATCTCTGTCTCCATCTCAGGCATCTCTGTTTCTCTGGGTAGGGTCCTGCTCTCGGCCCTTCTCCGTTGATGGTACCCAAGACCTCCGTTCCTAGCTTGTAGGATTAATCTCTCCCTTCCTTGTTACAAAACATCTACCTTTGCATTTCCAACCCTCATAATCCATCCTGATAAGCATTATTCACTACAGTATCACAAGTTACCTATCTGTATTTCCTTTCATCGCTCCGCCCAGACACATTGAATGGTACCCACTGAAGAGTCTGCCCTCCTCCATGCTCCCTAGCACTAGGTTCCCTCTTGAAAGCTTGTAAGCCAGTCACTTCTTGCCTTTGTAGT
>NW_006408579.1:11983987-11989294 GCF_000296735.1 Chrysochloris asiatica
TTAAGGAGCTAATAGTGAGTTTGAAGGAGCTCTGGGAGCGTAGTGGTTACGAATCAGGCTGAGAACTGCAAGGTCAGCAGTTCGAAACTACCAGCAGTTCTGCGGGAGAAAGAGGAGGCTTTCTGCTCCTGTAAAGATTTACAGCCTCGGAAACCCTGTACAGGGTCGAAACCGACTCCAGCGCACATAACAACAACAACAGTGGGTTTGAGCTACATACCTTTTGATTAGCAGTCCAGTGCTTATCTTGGTAGCATAGTGGTTACTAGTTGGGCACTGTTTCTCAGAAGAAAGATGAGGCTTTCTGCTCCTGTAAAGATGTATTGTCCATTTCAGAAATCTTAGATTTAATCTTCTGAATTTCTTTATACAGGTTTTGTATTGTTTCAGAATTTTCATTTATTTTGTCTGTTCTTATAATGTTTTCTGATTTCATCTACTTTTTTTCCTGTGTTCTCCATACTTTCCTCAATCTTTCTCTCAGCCCATTGAACGTGCCTAAATATCACTCTTCTGTATTCTTTCTCAGGTAGTTACATGATCTTTTCTTCCTCAGAAATATTTACTGGCTTCTTGGACATTTGTTTGCCACTGTCTCTTTTTCCTTCATATGAACTGAAATTGTCTGTTGTCTCTGAGACATAGTGGTGTTGTGTATGCATTTAATTGATGATTATATGTTAGTGTATTCTTAGGTTCTCGCCAGCTGCCTCCTGGTGGGCGTTATTAGAGAACAGAAGTATGTGCCCAGTTCTCCATTCGCCATTCGTGCAACTCTGTTTAGGTGAGTTTGGCTGATGTTGGCTGCTGATCAGTGAGTATAGGAGTTGGTATTAGCTTCTGCCCCTTAGGTGGAGCTACAGAGAACGCAGTTGTGTCTGGGCTGTGTGGGCACAGATTCTGTCTCCTTTTGGATAGGGCAAGAAAAGAAATCACACACACACACAAGAAAATAAGACAAAGAAAACAGTATTGAAAAAACAAAATCATGAATAAGAAAATTTTTTAAACAGGCAAGCAGAAGGGAAAGAAAACTAATATCTAAAAAGAGAAAGAGGGACAATAAAATAGAGTTATGGGAAAAATAATGAAAGAAAAGAAAAAGAATAAAAAAAAAAAACACTGCAAAAAACCAGGGCGCTGTAAGATGAAAAAGAGACTAGTGAGTAGTACAGAAAAATCAAGAGAAAACAACAAAAAACACACAGACAGGAGAGGAAGAAGTGGGAAGAAAGGAAGCAAAAAAGATAAGAAGAAAGGGGAGGAAAAGAAAGGAAGAAGAAGAAAGAGTCCACAAAGAAAAATAATGGAAAAGGGGAAAGAAAATCACCAGTGTAGGTGATACACTCAGACAGAAGAAAACTCTGGGGTACTCCTATTAATCAAGTTGATTGGGGAAAAACCTAAATGGAGTTCCTAATATGTCCAGGCATTGTCTGTCTGAACAAAAGGGTGGCCAGGCACTTGAGCAGTTCAAGGCTCTGTATATCTAGAGCAAAACCTGCTCAATCCATACACCAAAACAACACTGACAATGCCCACCTCTCTCTGGCACGGCCCACAACTTTCCAACCATGAACTTCCTGAGAGAAGGGTGGATGAGGATGGAGGCTACAGACCTCCCGTCACCAGGGGAATATGAGAAAGAAGCACCACTTTCCAGTTGTCAGTCCCTGGTGTGAATCTATGCTGCCAAGCTATGGTCTCTGAGGCTGCTGGCAAAAGGTCAAGATGGCCACACTGAATCTGGCTGGGAGAGCCTTCACCAGTCTGTCTCCCTCCTTAGCTGACTCTGCTCAGTCTCTCCTCCAAATAAGTGTTTGAACCACTTCTCCAACCTTCTTTCTGCAGCTCAAGTTCAAAAATTATCATGTGTTTCATTTGTTCTCCCTTATCTTTGACTGCAATGCCAGTTTGAACTGCAAGGTCGGCAGTTCAAGCTCACCAACCGCTGCTTGGAAACCCTATACAGGGTGTCTAGGGGTCAGAACCGAGTCGATGGCACTTAACAACAACAATCTTTGTTGCAGAGGGTCTGAGTAACATACTTGCCTTGTCAGCCATCTTGGTACTTCCTTTGTGCTGATTCTTATGGTCAGATTTGTCATTTCACTTAGTGTCTAAGAAAGTGACCCTATTACAGCAATTTTCTCCATCTTACTGCAATTACATTTTGCACATTAAAAAAGGAGCGCAGCAAAATAAATAATAGAAAAAAGTCAGAACTACTTAGTTTATGTTAACATTAATCACCTTACTTACTCAAAGAGCAAGTTGCCCCTCATCTATACTGCTTACTCTAAACAAAGCTTTAATGTCCTTCCAGCAATCGTTAGAATGTTTTGTAAAGCTCAGTGCATTCTTGGCATTAGCACTCTGCCTTCTGTTCTTGAAGGTTCATCATAGTCTTTTGTGTTTAAGCTTATCTATAATCTGCCCCCCCCCTTTGTTTTTTATTTATGTGAACTCTGCAGAGAGCTCCCTGCACAGCCACTGCCTTCTTCAGATGGTGTCTCCTTTATCACTGGAATTATTTCCTATTACATTATAATCAGGACTTTATTTTTTTAAACCTCCCACCTCTCTCAACTCATATTCCTTTTTAAAGTCTCACATCAGAGAATCACACCTGTGATAAATACTCTTTTGAAGTGAAGAGTTCATTTGTAATGCAAATAATTGCTTCTTTAGTTACCTCATTTTCAAGCAGGAATTTTCATATTTCAAATTTTCATAATTGGGGCGAATTATGTCACACCTTTTTGTTTACTTTTCCTCTGTCTTACCACTCTATTCTTTTCTTCTCTGGTTGTTTTCTTGTTTTCTTCCTAGTGTGTGTATTCTCCCCTGGAGCTGCAATATTTTCTGTTCATGTTGTACCACATAAACTCACCTATCCCTGCCTGCTATGAAGTCCTTGAGTGGCGTTAAATGCTTGGCATTTTCAAAGGCAAAGGACACATTGACTCATTCACTCATTCATTTTATTAAACAACTGTTTATTGGACACTTACTATTTGTATCAGAGTCCCTAAGTGGTACAATTAGTTAAAGTAGTCAGATGTCAATGAGAAGGTTACAGGTTCTAGTCCATCCAGAAGTTACTGAAAAGAAAGGTCTGGCGATTTACATTAGAAAAATCAGCCATTGAAAACTTTATGGAACACAGTTCTACTGTGACACAATGGGGTCACCAGGAGTCAGAATTGACTCCACAGCAACTGGTAATGCTGGCGAACTTCTAGCAACTAGAGCTTTCCATTTCCAAACTGCCCTGCTTCATTAAATCTGATTACAACCCACTTCTTCAGTTGACAAATTCTATGATGTAAATGTCTCTATGCCTCAGTTTCCTCAGCATGAGAGTACTATTCATTGTCCTGCCTACCTTACAAATTGTTAAAAGAAATAACGTGTGTTGTTTTTGTTGTTATGTGCTGTTGAGTCAGCTCTAATTTATCGTGACCCTAAGCACAACAGTAGCGTAGTGGTTACAAATCAGGCTGTGAACCTTAAGGCCAGCAGTTCGAAACTACCAGCCGCTCCGTGGGAGAAAGATGAGGCGTTCTGATCCCATAAAGATTTACAGCCTCGGAAACCCTGTACAGGGTCACTATGGGTCACAACCGACTCGACGGCACTTAACAACAACAACAAGCACATCAGAACATGACACTGCCTGGTTCTGGACCATCGTCGGAATTGTTGCTATGTTTGAGCCCATTATTGTCAATCCACCTCATTGGGGGGTCTTCCTCTTTTTCACTGGTGCTCCACTTTACCAAAGGAGCTCCAGTAGCATAGTGGTTACGAATTGGGCTGCGAACTTTAAGGTCAGCAGTTCGAAACTACCAGCTGCTCTGTGGGAGAAAGATGAGGCATTCTGCTCCCATAAAGATTTACAGCCTCAGAAACCCTGTACAGGGTTGCTATAGGTCAGAACCGACTCCACGGCACACAGCCACCACCACCACTTTACCAAGCATGATGTCCCTTTCCAGGAACTGGTCCCTCCTGACAACATGTCTAAAGTATAAGAGACAAAGTCCTCGCATCTAAGGAGTACTCAGACAGTACTTCTTTCAAGATAGATCTGTTTGTTCTACTGGAAGTCTCTGTTACTTTCAATATTCTTCACCAACACCATAATTCAAATGCATCAATTCTTCTATGATCTTCATTATGCACTGTTCAACTTTAATATAAATATGAGGTAATTGAAGATACCATGGGTTGGAGGCGGCGTACTTTAATTCCTCAAACTGACCTTTTTGCTCTTTAATATGTGAAACAGGTCTTGTGCATCATATTTGCCTAATGTAATACGTCATTTGATTTCTTGACTGCAGCTTCCAAGAACGTTGACTATGGATCCAAGCAAAATGAAATCTCTGAACACTTCAATCTTCCTCCATTTATCATGAAAAAATTCATTATTTATTGGTCTAGTTGTGAGGATTTTCATTTTCTTTACATTGAGGTGCAATTCATCCTGAAGGCTGTGGTCTTTGATCTTCCTTAGCAGTTGAAGTCCTATTCACTTCCAGCAAGCAGGATTGTGTTATTGGTATATAGAGGGCAGATTGTTAATCAATGCTCTTCCAATATTAATGCCATGCTTTTCATCATATAACCCAGCTTCTCAGATTATTTGCTCAGCATACAGATTGATTAAGTATGGTGAAAGGATACAACCCTGACTTGATTTGGACCTTTCAGTATCCCCTTGCTTTGTTCAAACGACTGTCTCTTGGTCTATGTACAGGTTCCTCTTGGCATAATGAAGTGTTGTTGTTGTTGTTATGTTCTGGTTCTGACTCATAGCAATCCTTTACAGGGCTTCCAAGGAGTGGCCGATGGCTTTTAACCTCCAACCTTTTGGGTAGCAGACCAGTATCTATCCTACAGAGCCACACCAGAACTCCACAATGAGGTAGAGGCACATATAAGTTGTAAAACATGATTCATGTAGAAAAATGTTGCTGTTGTTGTTGTTACGGGCTGTCAAGTTTGTTCCAACACATAGCAACCCCCTATAGGGTTACTGGATTACCAAGGCTGTACATCTTTGTTGGAACAGAAAGTCTCATCTTTCCTCAGCATCATAGTTCTCACTCTTCTGTACTGCTACAGAAAACTGTAAGAAAATATAAACTGTAAAACATGATTCATATTGAAAAGAACATTCACTACTTCTATTTAGTCATAGATATGTTGTCTGATGCAATCCATACTGAAGGCTGTGCTCTTTGATCTTCATCAGTAAATGTTTCAAGTCCTCTTCACTTTCAGCAAGCAAGGTTGTAT
>NW_006408579.1:11990409-11991400 GCF_000296735.1 Chrysochloris asiatica
AGTTTAGGAAAATTGAAAGTTGTCATAAATTAAATGGAAAGCATAAACATTAATGCGCTAGGCATTGTTGTTGTTGTTAAGTGCTGTCGAGTTGGTTCTGACTCATCGTGACCCTGTATAGGGTTTCCAAGGAAGGGCTGGTGAGTTTGAACAGCTGACCTCTGATTCAAACTGACTTGTTGTCCAGTGCTATATCCCACAGTGACACACCAGGACTCCATCCTAGGCACTGTTGTTGTTGTTAAGTGCTATTGAGAAGGTTCCAACCCATAGCAACCCTGTATAGGGTTTCTGAGGAATGGCTGGTGAGTTTAACCTCCAACCGTGTAATTCAAACCGACTTTGCAGACCCGTGCATTAACCCACAGCACAACACCAGGACTCCATCCTAGGTATTAGTGACCTCAAATGGACTGGTATTGGCCATTCTGAATTTGACAATGGTTTACTATGCCAGGAATGACAAATTGAAGAGTAATGGCATTGCATTCATCATCAACAAGAACATTTCAAGATCTATTTTGAAGTATAATATTGTCTGTGATAAGATAATATCCATATGCCTATGAGGAAGAACAGTTAATACAACTATTACTCAAATTTATGCACCAACCACTAAAGCCAGTGATGATGAAACTGAAGATTTCTACCAACTTCTTCAGTCTGAAATTGTACAAACATGCAATCAAGACTTATTGATACTTACTAGAAATTGGAATTCAAAGGTTGGACACAACGAGAAAGGATCAGTAGTTGGAAAATATGACCTTGGTGATAGAAATGATGCTGGAGATCCCACAATAGAATTTTGCAAGACCAATGACTTGTTCATTGCAAATACCTTTTTTAAACAACATAAAAGACAATCGCGTCCAGGAGTGGAGGATCCTGGGACCATCAAGGGAGAAGAGTGGAGTGTGGGACCCTATCCAGAGAAGCAGTAATGCCAGAGATGGAGGCAGAGATGATAACGTGGAGAGATGGAGCAGCT
>NW_006408579.1:12009703-12011147 GCF_000296735.1 Chrysochloris asiatica
TGTTGTTTATTGGTCCAATGTTGAGGATTTTTGTTTTCTTTACATTGAGGTGAAACCCATACTGAAGACAGTGGTCTTTGATCTTCAACAGTAAGTATTTTAAGTCCTCTTCACTTACAGCAAGCAAGGTTGTATCATCTTCAGATTGTGGGTTGTTTATGCGTTTTCCTCTAATTTTTTCCTGCCATATTTTTCTTCATGTAATCCAGCTTCTTGGATTATTTGCTCAGCATCAGACTGAATAAGTATGGTGAAAGAATATAACCCTGGTGCACACCTTTCCTAATTTCAAATCATTTGGTGTTCCCTTATATTCTGTTCAAACAACTGCCTCTTGGTTTATATAGGGTTTTCATGAGCACAATTAAGTGTTTTGGAATACTCTTTTTCCTCAATGTTGTCCATACACAATCAAAAGCCTTTGTGTATTTAATAAAGCACAGGTAATTTTTTGTTTTCCTGTTTTGTTTCTGTTATTCTCTGTTTTCAGCCCAGATCCATGTGACGCCAGCAATGATATCCCTCATTCCATGTCCTCTTCTGAATTTGGCTTGAACCTCTGGAAGTTCTGTCAGTGTATGGTTGCAGCTGGTTTTGTATTATCTTTGCTAAAATTTTACTTGCATGCACCATTAATGCTACTGTCTGATGATTTCCGCATTCCATTGTTAGGAGGCTTAAAATGAAGAACATCCAACACAGTTTGTGTGAAGTGATGCAGGCAGTTGGCTAAGGGACAAATTCAGTTGGCCAATTTGACCTGCATTTTCCTCCAACAGTAAAAAGAACTAACTTTTTATTTTTTAATCCAGAAATACCACCATGTTTTAACTTTCCATATATTCTCATTTCTTAGGAGACTTTAGTGGTTTCCATTTGTGAATATGGTTCAAAAAAATATGAGGACAAATAACGCTTTATAGCTATGTATACTATATGTAAATTTGGAATTTGTGCCTGGTCTGAAAGTTCAAAGAAGGTGGGTACTCTCTGTGGGGTTTGTCATGAAGCTACAAGTGTCTAGAGATAGTTTGACACTTGTAGCTTAATGACAAACACCCCACAGTTGGAATTGGATGCATTTTTCTTGATTGGATGGATCAATGAATGCTGGGTATGAGATACTTAGGATTGGGAGGATATGTATGACTGAACACAATCACTGTGCCAAGGTAGGGGGAAAATCCCTGATCAAGATATTGAGTTGACATGCTAATTAACTAGACTAAATTCCACAGACCACCAAGGACCCATGAATAAAAGGGTTATCTGAAGAGTTCCAGGAAGATAAACACCAGTGCTTACTCTGTCCCTCCTCCACATGAAACCCAGCAATCCATAAAAAGCAGTGGGAGAAGAACAATGCAGACCGGAGAACAATCAGACAGGTAGGAATGAGCTAAATGGAACAGAGGTAATAAATGATGTAGGCACAGCCTTGGAA
>NW_006408579.1:12013912-12016964 GCF_000296735.1 Chrysochloris asiatica
GTCTAGGAGCGAAGGCCCCTGGGACCATCACTGGAGAAGAGCGGAGATTGGGACCCCACCCAGAGAAGCAGTGAGGCCTGAGATGGAGACAGAGAGGATGACACAGAGAGATGGAATGGCTGAGGACTTGAGATCCAGGGAGGGAAGGGGGCTGTGTGCTGAGGACTGTGGGTCCTGCGGACTATACCCTTTGGCTGGGTGATGATGCATGGATGGGATGGTAACTATGGCAATGAAATGATGTATGATAGAATGAAAGTAAAACTAATGTTCCCCCATGTAAATTATCACACAATAAAAAATTTAAAATTGAAAAAAAAAACCAGTGGGACTTTAATGAATATGGAAGGAGCCAAGACCCAGGAGGGGATAATAAAGACATTAGAAAAAGGCTTAGCTTTTTAGTTTAGTTTTTTTGTTGTTGTTGTTGTTAGCTGTACTTGAAACATCTTTTGACAATGTCAATCAAGTCACAATCATAATGAGGTCAATGACACCTTCTAAAAATCTATCTACAGACTGGTCTGTATGTCTAAGAACCACTGCTCTCCTAGCAGCTGGTAGAGGCCACGGCCATTGTCACGGAGGTAACAATGATGCATTATACAGCAGCAGCATGTGATTCTGAAATACATTCAGAGAAAACAAGCTACAGGAACATGGAGAAGGGCTGGGGCTGTGGAAAAAGAAGACTAGGGCTATAGTCTCAGGCTTGCCTCTCATTTCCTGTTGGACCCTGGGTCTCCTGGCATGGGTCCAACCTCTGTAAAATGAGGATGGTAAATAGATGATCTATAACATTCTTTCTGACTCTAAAATTATATTCTATGTGCCACCAGAGAAGCCTCTATCTGACAAGAAGAAAGGCTATTTTTCCTCTTTATATAATTTAAAAGTACCTTCACTTTTCATTTATATGTAAATGCATAAGCCTTTGACCAAAATAAAATTACCACCTTGGGTCACTACTCAGCCCATCATCATTAAAATGCAACTGTAGATTTCTGAGACCAAAAAGGAAAAATGGCACAGTTACTAAGTCATCCTGATCTATCAGTCCTATTTTACAAGAGAATAAGTAGATGGTGCCTTAAAGGGCATTCAGGATAGCTGGTTGCACAAGGAATTATGTTTGGCAAAGGTCTCCACCTACCTCTGGACCCTTATACTTAAAGGAGGGCAGGCATTTTGTACTAAAAAACAAACAAACAAAATTTAGGAAGGACAGGAAGTGAAATGAAAAATTATAGCCTTTAGGGTATGGTTGATGTTGTGTGCTATCCAGTTGATACTGACTCATAGCAACCCTATAGGATAGTGTAGAACTGCCCTATAGGGTTTCCTGGGCTGTAATCTTTACAGAACCATACTGCCACATCTTTCTTCTGAGGAGTGGCTGGTGGGTCTGAACTGCTGACCTTCTGGTTAGCATTCCAGTGTTTATCCTACAGTACCACCAGGGTTCCTTATTGAATTCAAATCCTGAATCCACTGTGTTGTACCCTTGAGAAGTCACTTCAATTTCTCCTTTGCACATCAGAGAATACTATCAACCTCACAGGGATGCAATGAGCAGTAAAGAAGATAATGTGGCTAAAGCACAGATAGAGCTGGACAAATGATAACGAAAGGGAAACAGGGCAAGGTAATGTATTAAAGATGGAGCAGAGGGCATACTAAAGGCATATGTTGGAAAGAAAACTCATCACTCATTCCTTCCCTTTATTAGTGAACAAAATACATTGTAGGATGGGGGGAGATACAGGTGGAAGAATATTGAGGAATTACATGGAGTCCTGGTGTGGTGCTGTAGGATAAGTACTAGACTGCAAGGTTGGTTGTTCAAATCCACCAGCTGCTCCTCGGAAACGCTCTAAAAGGTTGTATGAGTTGGAACAGACTCAATGGCACTAATCAGCAACAACAATAACCTATGTAGGGATTTCAAAAGGGTTTTGCCTTTGAAAAGTAGAATTGAAAGATAATGGAATTTTTCCAAGAACTCTTTGAAATCCCCTCATATGACCCTGGTGGTACACTGTTTAAAGTGCTCTGCTGCTAACCAAATGGTCAGCATTTCAAATCTACCAGTTGCACAATGGGAGGAGGATGTGGCTGCCAGCATCTGTAGAGAGTTACAGATGCAGAAACACCCTGGGACAGTCCTACTCTGTCCTGTAGGGTTGTTGTAAGTCATACTCAAGTCAGTGTTGGTGGGTTTGTTTTTGGTGTTTTTGTTTTTTTGTATCATTCCCTCACAGAGCTGATACGTCTGTTAAGGAGAAAAGACTCACAGCAAAGCAAATGCCCACAGCACTGGATATCTGTGCCTTTAAGAAACAACAGAAAGGCAGCATAGAAGTTCTCCCTTCTACAATCCTGAAAGACTAGGATTCTAGAAAAGCAGGCAGTTATAGAAGATTTGGTTCTTGTGTTGAACCTTGAAAAATGGGTAGGATTAGGCTATGATCATGAGGAAAAACTGACAAAGCCCGTGGCAATTGGATAGTCAGATTACGGCATACCTTGAAACTCAGGTTGACATTTGTTTCCCTTTCTGATACAATTATAAAGCAATCTTCAGGATCCAGATGACACTGGAGAGCTGTCGGAAGCTTTTTTTATTTTGTTTTGTTTTTTAAGTTTTTATTGTGAGGTTTACGTGGGAGAACATTGCTGGGAGAGGCCGATGAGGGTAGAGGACAGCTTCAATTTACTGCTTGACACAGTCCAGTAAATAATAGAGTAGTCTGACGAAACAGATAGCTCTCAGAAGTTGTTTTCTACCTTCTCTATAGAGTAATCTTAATTTTACTTATAAATATATATATAATTTGGCAATATTCTCAACTTTCACTATGAGTTCTACAAACCTTAGGAAACACTAGCTTAGCAGCAATTGCTTTCAGCCTTGGTGGATTGAATACAAAGAGAAATTGGATAAATTGCTCCCTTTCCTTAGAAAACTTAAGTAACTGCATTTGTGGGCCACAAAAGCAGATAGCATTTAGAGTCAAGCTGACCTACCCCCATAAACCTCACCACAATCAGT
>NW_006408579.1:12017782-12018670 GCF_000296735.1 Chrysochloris asiatica
CCGCAGAACATCACCTTTACACTCATCTTATCGTATTTCATTTCACTGCAATGATTATAATCCCCTCCATGCATCATCAAATAACCAAAGGGTACACCACAGGCCCGCCCCCTGGCTGCCAGCACACAGCCCTTCTCCCTCTCTGATATCAGTGTCCCCAGCCACTCCATCTGTCCACATTATCGTCTCTGTCTCCATCCCTGGCATCCCTACCTCTCTAGGTAGGGTCCCACTCTCCATTCTTCTCACTTGATGATCATAGGGACCTCTGCTCCTGGGCTGCGAAATCAATCACTCTCCTCCTTTTGTCAAAAAACATCTACCTCTATATTCCCTACCCTCACAGTCAGTCCTGATGGCAATTATTCACTATTGTACCACAAGAGTCTTATCCCCATTTCCTTTCACCAGCCTGGTACCAACAGATTGGAAGTCATTCAGTGGTGATTCTAACTTTCCCCACTCTGTCTGGAACTAGGCTCCCTCTAGAAAGCTTGTAAGCCAGTCACTTCTTGCCTTTATAGGCCCCCCCATTTTGGGTAGCCAATGTCAAAGTTGCCCATCCCTGTCAACCCTGTGTACCAAGGGGGTGGGAGTGATACTTGCTATAAAGATTTGTTCTCTTTTTTTGAGCTATTACATTGACTGGGCAAATTATTGAATGATACATAAAGCATTCTTTCACCATAATTACTCAATCTGTATTCTGAGCAAATAATCCGAGAAGCTGGGTTCTATGAAGAAAAACGTGACATCAGGATTGGAGGAAGGCTCATTAACAACCTGTGCTATGCAGATGATACAACCTTGCTTGCTGAAAGTGAAGAGGACTTAAAACATTTACTGATGAAGATCAAAGAGCACAGCCTTCAGTATGGATTACATCTC
>NW_006408579.1:12019799-12054591 GCF_000296735.1 Chrysochloris asiatica
TTGTAGTAATTAATCAGATTGCCATTATTGTTTCGGATTTTTCCTGCCAGTTTTTCTTTTACGAAGTATCTTCTGTTCTTCTAGCCACTCCAGGCTGGTCTACTCCTCCTTTCCAGTGGAAATTTCCTACCTCAGTTGGTTCTGGATGGGGTTCTGGATTCCACCTATGGTCTTGTGCAATGTAAAGTCTCCACAGGAAGCCCCGTTGGAGGTTTTTGGTCAATATAAAGATATTTGTGAAAGATTAGCCTGGTAGTAGTAAATGGTAAAACTAAAGAAGGAAGAGAATAGAATTGGGGAGAAGGGACAAGAAGAGGGTGATGGCAGTACTGGGTGGCAGCTTTCCTTGAATCATGCCTTAATTTCATCCTCTGATTCACTCAACAACTCTTGTGATCACTCCCTTGAACGACCTTGTATCTATCCCTCTATGAATTATGAGGGTGAGTAAAAAATTAACTGTATTCCAGTTATATTAAAACTTCTGTTGGCTGTACTGTCAGCGCTTTCTATTCAAGATCACTGCTGTACTGGCATGAATGTGGAATCTGTAAACAAAATATAGATCGATACTTGAAGAAAGGTCAAAGTTTCCTTAAAAAACCGTTGCTGGTGATGAGACATGGATTCATCACTATGAGCCTAAGAGTAAGTGGCAGAGTATGGAATGGAAACATCCTTAATCACCAACCAAGGAAAAGTGAAAGAGCCAAGCATTAGCTGGAAAATTGATGCTTACAGTGTCCTGGGATTCTCAAGGGCTAGTGTTGAACACTGTCAGGAGAAAGGTTCAACAATCAACAGTGCTCATTACAGTGAGATGTGGTCTCCAGAACTGAAACATAAACTTCAGATTAAAAGCAGAGGATTGCTATCCAAGGACATTGTGATCTTTCATGACAATGCATGTCCACACACCTACCCAGACTGTTGACACTTTGCAAAAACTTTGCTATGTGGTGTTAAACCAGCCTTCCTGTAGTCCTGATGTTGCTCCTGCAGACTTTCACCTGGTTGGTCCCCTGAAAGCAGTCCTTTGAGAACAAAGAGTCACCTCTGACGAAGAAGTGAAGACAGCTGTGCATTCATGGTGCACAGCTCAGCCTAAAGCATTTTTTAATAAGGGAATACAAAAACTTGTTGACATACAGTCAAAGTGTATTGAAAAGTAAGAAGATTATGTCAAGAAATGATGCATTTGTCTTTTCTAAAGGTTGATTAAAATAATTTCTACAGCCAGAGTGCAGATAATTTCTGACTCACCCTTGTGCATCATTCTTCCACAGAGTAGGTCTAAGGAGCACATTTCTTAACTGTTATTTACTAGAAGAGAGGCACCACTGACATAAGCAAGGAAGTTTACTTGGAGAACTGGTTTCATTAAAAGAAGAGTTTATTTTTGATACATTGGATTTGTGGTAACAGCTGAATGTTCAAATGGAACAAGCAAAATTAAACTGACTTTTTCAACATGCTGGAAGGGACCTTTTACAACAAACAATATGAAATTGGAGAGTCTAACCAAAATGAGGTAATGGAGAAAAAAAATATATATGTCACTCACTTCTCTTTTGATGTGCAATTAGGGAAAGATGAATCTATTTGCTTAGTTTCTTTGAACATCTGTGAGTGAACATGAGAATGATAACATCAACAAATTACTGCCACAATGTATGTAGTACATGTTTTTAATGGTAAGAAGCACAAATAAACCCAAACAGATGGTCCTAAGTGAGGTTCTTCATAAGCCGAATGTGTTGTAAGTTGGGAACTATCTGTAAATCAGTGGGGGAATGATATAAAAAAAATCTGGGAAATGTGGGCAAATATTTTAGCTTTCTTTGGGAGAGTAATTTGAAAAACTCTTGTCTATTATATCATTGGAATCTATGAAATGATTTATGACCAACGTAAATGGTGCTGGGAGGGTTCCAAGAAATTCTTGTATTTGGAAGGAAAACAGATCCTCAGAGGGGAGACTGTCTTTCTATTCACCCATAATTATTAAAGGAAAAGTGCACCAGGGCCTGCAGTATTTAGCATCTAGGGCTAATCTTACCTACAGTTTTTCATAAGAGTCTTGAGAATAGTTGCCATATCTCAGTTATTGGAGTATCCTTCATGCCCTCACCTTTTGGTGTCTCTTCCCTTCCCTTTTGTCCCTTTTTGATGGAACTATAATGCAGCAGTGAAATCATATGAAACTTTTATTTGAAGCAGGGTTGAATATGTGGTTTGGGGGAGGGGGAAAAGCCTAAATAAAGGAAGTGACTCTAAGCTGTTAAGAAAGAGAAGACCATTAATAGCAACATCTTGATTTTGTTAAGAAGCAGGCTAAAGCCACCCGAAGCAGGCAGGGAACAAGGTGATAACAAGAGAAAATGTGTTTCACAGACAAAGGAGCAGACCACAGGGGAGAGCTGTTCAGGGGAAGAGGCTAACATCAGGGGAAGCCTGCAGAGAGGATGTGTTAATCCCTCTGAACCACACTGGGGGAAGCACCAGCCATTTGAACTCCTTGGCAACTTCAGCTTGGTCTCAAAGTGGATCATGAGGAATGAGAATAAAAGGCAAGTTCACTCCGAGCTCCTCTTGTCAGAGCATGGAAAATTGCTTTGAGACCAGCATTAGAAGATGGTAATGGTAGAAAGTGGAACCAAGTTAAAAAACAAAAAAACTGTGTCAGGTCACTAGGAGTTGGCCTAACATAAAGTAAGATAAAACCACCAATGACAAGACATTCTGCATACGTCCTACCACATGCTGCTGTGCAAGTCACTTCTAAGCAATGTTCAGCTGACTAAAATCTGAAGATAATACCTCGCCTCAGCCACTTTGAGAATATTCCTTCACTTAACAAATAGTAATTGAGCTCTCACCGTATCAGCAGGAATACTGCTATTAATGCTGCAAGGCACAATATAAGCCCTTATGTCATCATACTAACTGGTTTTATGAAGTCTGAAATAATCTTTGGAAAGTGAGTATTGGGAAATCACTGCTGAGCCTGGAAGGGCCCAGGCCCAGCAGGAAACAGGAATAAGATGCAGGAGAGCCAAAGATGTACTGAAAAGAAATATTTATCGTACATCTGTTTGGGCAACACCCAACCACATATATGTCTGACATCCCAGATGACAGACCCCTATAAAACCTATTACATGAACAATTCAAGATATATACAAAAGTTCTTAACAACAAAGATGCTACTTTGCAACACACATCAAAACATTATTATGATGATTGTATTATTATGTTTAAAATGTTTTCATGTATCTAGAAGTGTTTCTGTAATGTTTTTCATGCATATAAAGGTAGTGTATTTTTTGAAAATAACATGCTCATGTAGGCAAAGGAGCTTCGGAAAGTTTGTGAACAATGGAATGAAAAGATAATGGTATTTTACCATGAACTTTCTGAAGCTCCCTCATATAACTGTGCAGTACATATGGGACTATGTGGTTTTCCAAAACAAAAACACCATATAATGTGCACATTGCTTACATCAAAATACAGTACACTATATACTAAGACAGTAAGACAAACATTTGACCCTCATTCGATAAGAACTCTTCTGATTTACCTACAAATTCGCCTTAAAGACAGATTTAGGAACAGAACTAGCTCAAGAATATGACCTGTATATAATATAATGTTAGCACAATGCCCAAAACACATAATGCTCTATTTTACAGAATGCATTGTGGATACTGAGATGCATGACTATATACCTAAACTCCTTGTGAGGAAACACACAAATGATTGCATCTTCCTTTTCCAGCCCTATGATTTTTCATACATGAAATATAAAATGTTGAACAAGATAATGCATAACCTCCTTTTTGGCAGAGTTGGTTCTGAGAGTTATTTAGGGATCAAGTTATGGGGTTGGCACAACATGGCATTCTATTAATGTGAAAAGCTGTGAGCAGCTGTAGGCACTAGAAACTACAGGTGCTTTTTCTGTATCTATTGATCAGTCTTGGAGAAATTAAAAGATGCTAAAGATGCCAGTCATTCTTCCATATTCTAAGGTACCCCTAGGTTTGGCTACCAGAATATTTTTTAGAAATTGATCCAGCATTTAAAAATTGTGATTTCATCTGAAAATCCAGACTTTTGGCTTCTCTTAAAAGACTGGAAGATCTGGCAACACTGGACTGACAGCAATTAGCTTGAGGTGGGTAGCAGCTGTCCCTTTTGGATAGGGCACCTGTTCGTAGTTTTGAGTCTCCATCACTCCCATTAGGGTGACCATGTAATTTTTTCAAACGATGTCACTCTTGAGATTAAAACAAGGGAGGAGGGTGCTGTTAGTATATATGCCTGGACCACAGACACAAAACAGGACAATTGTGGGAAATCATGATGTGTGGTTACCCTAATTCACATTGCTTACACTGGGCTTGCCTCATTCTTTTTTGCCCATAGCTATGTGGGTTATGTGGTCATAAATCAGGGAATCTCATGAGAAGAGAGAAAAGGTGTAAAATGAAGAGACATGAAGGTTGAAAAAAAATCCCCAAGAACTGAAAAAGATTATTAAAACGAATGCGTTACACCAAACCTTTATGTAAAGGCAGAGCTTTGCTGGTGTCTGGCTCACCATATAAGTTTGACCTTCCTGGCTCCCTGCCCTACAAAGCACTGTCAGTTTTAATAAGCTGTAATCCCGTAGCTACAAGCAAGCCTAATCAAACTGCAAGAGCAGCCTGTTCCTAATCAGGAAAGCACAGGATAATCATTTAACTCTGTGGTTTCTCAGTGAGCTCCAAGCTGCCTTTGCAGAAAAAAAACATACTGGGTAAGAAAGAGATGCTTACATGATCCAGCCTTGACCGTTTGATAATCTTTGTTTGAAATTTTATTAAAGTGCTTTAAAAAATAAAAGTATTCAGTTAGAAAAATGTTTTAGAAAAACCCTTTTCCCTTTATTGTCTATTTATTCTCAGGGAATAACAAAATAGCCCGCCCCTTTGTGTTCTTTCACCATTCTTGTTCAATATGTATGCTGAGCAAATAATATGAGAAGCTGGGTTCTATGAAGGAAAACGTGGCGTCAGGATTGGAGGAAGACTTATTAACAACCTGAGATATGCAGATGATACAACCTTGCTTGCTGAAAGTGAAGAGGACTTAAAATATTTACTGATGAAGATCAAAGAGCACAGCCTTCCGTATGGATTACAACTCAATGTAAAGAAAACAAAAATCCTCACCACTGGACCAATAAACAGCATTCTTATCAATGGAGAAGAGATTGAGGTTGTCAAGGACTTCATTCTTCTTGGATCAACTATCAACACTCGCGGAAACAGCAGTCAAGAGATCAGATGACGTATTGCATTGGGCAAATCTGCTGCACAGGAACTTTTTAAACTATTGAAGAGCAGAGATGTGAGCTTGAGGACTAAGGTGCGCCTGACCCAAGCCATGGTATTTTCAATAACCTCATACGGATGCAAAAGCTGGACAGTGAATAAGGAAGATCATAGAAGAATTGATGCCTTTGAGTTGTGGTGTTGGAGGAGAATACCGAAAGTGCCATTGACTGCCAAAAGAACCAATAGATCTGTTTTGGAAGAAGTGCAACCAGAGTGCTCCTTGGAGGCCAAGATGGCTAGGCTTCATCTCTCATACTTTGGACACATTGTCTGGAGAGAACAGTCACTGGAGAAGGATGTCATGCTGGGTAAGGTGGAGGGTCAGAGAAAAAGAGGAAGACCCCCAACGAGATGGATCAGCCAGGTAACATCATGGATAGCGTCAAGTGTGGCGGTGGTAGTGAGGTTGGCCCAGGATCGGACATTGTTTCATTCTGCTGTGCATGGGGTCACTATGAGTCGGTTCCGACTCGATGGCACCTGACAACAACAACAAGGTCCTGGTGTGGCACTGTAGGATAGGCACTGGACCTCAACGTTGAAGGTTCCAACTCACCACCACTCCTCAGAAACTCTATACAGGGTCACTATGAGTCAGAATTGACTTGATGGCACTGAACAACAAGCTATACAGAAAAGCTGACTCCTACCAATTACCCAACAGTCCACTTGAATTGATCAGTCTCCAACCTCATTCAAAATGATCTGGGAGTGGTTAGTCCTAAACTAGGTATGTGTGTAGTTGTTGATCCATGTTGAACACCTATGTATGTTACCATGGTACCATGGGCTGTATGTGCCAGGTATTCCCCATAGTGGGTGGGAGCCAGGGCTGAGCTGGCTCCTAAAGCACTCTATACATCAGAGCCAGGGCTCCCTCTATTCACATATTGCTTCTCTTAGCTCCTTCCACCCAAGGGTCCCGAGCCAACATATTTTGGGCAAAGGTTAACAATTGAGTTTGGTCAGACAGTATGAGAGTCAAATCTGGAAATTGACTTAATCTTCTGAGTTTGAGTAACCTTCCTGAAACTCAGTTCTATCATAGGTCTAGAAATAACTACACTTCACAGTGATGCTCTAAGGGCCAGTGAGACATGGAAGGAAAGCATTTGCTAAGGAGACTTTCACTTTTAAAATGATCTTTTGATAATGGTTATTATTATTTTTACTATGTGCAAGCATGGACTTAAGATCTCTAATAATATAATTGAACTAGACTGGAGAATCTTAATAATATTTATCACTGAATAACATCTCCTTTTTGGACTCTGCATTCGGAACAAGTGCTCTTAAAACAATATCCACAGAGGGAATCAATGTAGTGCAATATTATTTTCCAATGAGACATCTCTGTAACATTTCTGGTACCATGGAAATTTAATACTTCGTTTAATGACTCACTACCATTTACAAAAAGCAATACACAGTGATTTTTTTTATTATTAAAAATGTTTATTTCCCTTAATAGATTTACAGTAAAGGAACTTTTCCAAATGTGCTAATAAGTAGAAAAACTCAAGAAACAGAACAATGTTGAGCAGAATTTCAGTATTTTGAAAATAAAGAAAACCCATAAATTTTGTATTGATACTTATCCAGCTCGATGGATTTGGCAATGAACATGAATATGAACATACAAACTTATCCAATCCAAATACATTTCAAAAGAATTCAACTCTTGAGAACAAACAGAAACTGTATGTACCCTTTGCCACTCATGGTGGAGAGGTTATAGGAATTTCTATAAAATCAAAACTTATGACTACCACTAATAAAAGAAAACCATATAGATAGGTGTCCAACACATAAAACACAGTAACTACACAATAACTTAAAGCAATGCTCAGTAATGCCCATTGATATTATAAACAGCAAAATGAAGCACAAGAGTATAAAATAGTTTCCCTCTTATAAAAAAAGGCATCTCATTTTGCTTTTTTGATGTCTGTGTTTGTGTATTTTTATAGAAAATGTGGAAAATATAGAAAAGAACAAAGAAGGGAAAAAACTCACCTGTCACACCATCACACCATCAGCACAAATGTTAACTCCTGTATCAATCAAGAGCATAAAAAACACTTAGATTTGGAGATAATATGGAATCTGCTGAAGCCAACTCAGTAAACATGAGCAGGCGAAGTCTCCGTTTAGTCTCTCAATATCTCTATTGTTGCCTGACTCCTGACCCTGCTGTGTTTTTCATTAGACCAAATAGGGATCAACAAACAAGGAGGGTAAGCAAGGCTATAGCTCTGATCTACAACTTTTTGTTTCCCAAATAGTAGAGCTAGATAGAACCTAAGAAGTTCCTTAGTCCTATCCACCATCTCTGTCACCATTTATCAGGAGGAAATAAGCACAGGGAGGCTAAGTGATCTTTCCAGGCACATCACAGTTGAGTAGAACTGAAACCTGATCCTGTAATTGCCAGACCAGGGCTCATTCCAAGGGAACAAATGGCAAATGAATCTCCACACAGTGATGGGGCCAGACTACTGATGAGGGTGGAGGGCAATTCATAATAGGTCTGCATGACCAGAGAAAAACAGACCACCAAACTTTCAGCTCCTAACAAGCAACTACATCAGTTCTAGGGAGACAAGTCACAAAATAAACCATGTGGCCAAATGTGAACTGGACCATTGATCAGCGGTGCAATGTGTGAGGCCACATTCCAGAGAGATGTGATGCCAGTTAAGTCACAAGATATATTTTGTTGATTGCCCTGACAGGACTGCATCTTGGAAGACAGATATGTCCGAAAGGGCCCTTTGAAGAATACAAGGAGCCTTCAAAAAGTTTGTAGAAAAAGTCCATGATCTTTTCCATTTTTGCAGAATTGTTTGAAGCCCACTTGTATAAAGCTCAACTTGTAAGAGTGTAAGGATCAAAAGAAAACTCAACTCAGCCAGATTCCTTCTTTGTCAGCAGGTATGTGTCCAGAGGTCATACAACTCATAACCAGTTATCTGCCTGAAATCCATAATCCAACTCAGTGGGCCATCAGAATCTCATCATCTCACTTCAAGGCTGTCCTCTTGTGTCCAAAGATTTTGTCTTTAATAACTAAATGAATCTCTATTGTCTAAAAGAGTTAGCCTAGAAATTTATTAAAGGCCACAGTTGAATTCTTTCTGATCAATGCAGGTCATTTAAGTCTATAGAAGAAATCTCTTGCACCTCATGAAGAAAGAGTTTGGTATGGATACTCCTCACTGGCGCACATGTTTTATCTTTTCCTACCCTTCCCATATGTAACAGTGATAGATACTGGTTCCATGTTAAGAGTCAAATGTGTTTCCAGAAAAAGGGACAATTTTGGTAAATGCTGTCAATATATACAATGTGGCAGGAACAGTAAAACCCACCAAAAAATATATGTGTGATTACACAGGTAAATATGAATACAAATATGCATATATAAAGGCATATGAAAGCACACGCATGTATAGGTGTATCTGTAGGCATATACATTTGTGTGTGATGAATATCCACATGAGGGACTTCAAAAAGTTCACAGAAAAATGGAATTCAAAGATAATGGAATTTTTCCATGAACTTTTGGAAGACCTCACATATATATAACAAAACACACAGGAGACACAGTTATGGAGGATTCCTAGACAAATATGAACAACTCATGGAAATGGTTGACTGATTAAAGGTCTTGAGGCAATTAAGTTGTCTTGGAGGGACAACTTAAGTCACAAAGATAATATTCTACATATATTTTAGTTTGGTGAGCAGCATCTGGGGTCTTAAAAGCTAATGAGTAGCCATCTAAGATAAAACTATTGATCTCTACTCACATGGACCAAAAAAGAATGAAAGAAATCAAAAGTTCAACGAAGAAACTAGCCCACATGAACCAGATGAACTAGATGGTACTTGGCTACTATTACCAATTGTTCTGACCAGAGATACACTAGAAAGTCCTGGATAAACTATAAGAAAAATACAGAATAAAACTAAAATCCACCCACTGGACCAATAGAGACTAGAGGAACCCTGGAGACTATTGTCCCATGATAACCTTTGAATTTGAAATTCAAACAGGTCACCTTTCAGCTAAACAATACATTGATAGGCTTGAAATAATATAGCCTATGAGTAACGTATTCCTTTAAACAATTAACTGTATGAGCACAAGCATGAACAAATACCCAGAAACACAGATAGGAAGGCAAGGAGGGAAGAGAAGCTAAGATTAATGGGAACAGAACAAAAAGAAAGGAAATAATGAGAATGCTGACACGTTGTAAAAATTTTAATCAATGAAATGTAATAATTTGTATAAAAACTGTTAAAGGAAACCTAATTTGCTGTGTAAACTTTCACTTAAAGGATAATAAAATACTATTTTAAGAGTCACATGTTTGCTGGGTCTCAAGACGCTTGCCTAAGGATGAGCTCTTTCAACTGTGCCAGTCTGTCACTTTTGAGTGCTTCCCGGATGGAGTGGAAAAATCCAAAGTAATGTTCAAAATTATGCATCATAAGCAAGACACCAGCCAGCAGTTCGTTGGTCACCAGCAGATGATGGATGTATGCACGCGTGTGATTCTTACAGCAGTAACAGGAACATCCTCTCACCAACGGGTCAAAGTCCTCCTGGTACCTGAGAAAGGAAGTCACCATACATTCCAGAGAGTGAGGAATAAAAGGAATCCACAACCTAGACTGTCTATTCTATGTTTAATAGCACTATTGGCAAATGCTCAGTGCTGGGTACCTGCTTAATATGGTAATGTGGTGAAAAGTTTGCAAAGGGCTACGGCATAGATGATTCTTGAAAACATTATTCCGGACACAAAATAACAATACAGTGCAATTCTACTTATATGGAATATTGAGAATAGGTGAATTGATGGAGACAGAAAGTAGACTAGACATTACCAAGGGTTGGGAAGAGGGGACAATGCTTTTGTTGTTGTTAGGTGCCATCAACAATGCTTAGTAGGGTACAAAGTTATTGCTTAAAACACAGAATTTTTGTTTGGGGTGATTAAAAAATGTTTTAAAAATATATAGTGGTGATAGCTATACAACATGAATGTAATTAATCTATGGAATTATATACTACAAAATGCTTAAAATGGCGAATCTTAGGTAACATGTTTTACCACAAGTTAACAAAGTGCACAGTAAGTCATGGAAACTCTTGACATTTTCTCTGATGGATACAACCTCAAAGGGTGAGAGTTACAAGAGAGCATCAAAAGCGATCCACTCAATCACTCACTCATAGTGAGTGCTGTCTTTCTTAGTCACATTGTAACACCCCAAAAAAGAAACCCAAACTCAGTCATCAAGTCGATTCTGACTCAAAGCGACCCTATAGGACAGAGTGGAACTGTCCCATAGAGTTCTGAGGTTGTAACTTTTTATGGGAGAAGGCAGCCTTATCTTTCTCTCATGGAGAATCTGTGAGTTTGAACTGCTGACACTGTGTTTAGCAGCCCAACGCTTAATCCACTGAGCAACCAGGTCGCCAATAAAGGCACATAATACCAAAAAAATGCTGTTCTGGGTGAATGGTACTTCTCACCACCAGAATTAGTGTCAGAAGACAAGGTATTACCATATGTACTCGTACAACTGCAGTTTACAAACCATTTTCACATCCTGTTTTCATTTAATCTCCACAAAAACATTTAGAAAGTTATTTTTATTGTCATTCCACAGATAAAGAAACAAAAGATGCTATGGGGGTTATGAAAGAAGGCTCTGAAGCTAAGATACTGGGTTTAATTTCTGACTCTTCACTCAACTCACCAGAGCAAGTCCCTTCACCTCTCTCTGTACATACAATTTCTTATGTAGGAATCAAGGGTAATAGCTGGAGTCCTGGTATGGCACAATGGGGTAAGGTGCTGGGCTTTTGAACTGCAGGGTCAGTGGCTCAAGCTTACCAGCCACTTCTTAGAAACCCTATACAGGATCACCATGAGTCAGAAACGACTCCAAGGCATCTAACAACAACAACCTCAAAGGGCTTGACCACTGTGGCCGCACATACTAAGCACCCTGTATTACATTTACCAGCTATTAAAAAGAGGTTAGGAGTCAGGTGTGATCCTGTAGGATAAGCACGGGACTGCAAGGCTGATTAGAACCGCAAGGCCAGTGGTTCAAGATCACCAGCCACTCCTCGGAAACCCTAAATAGGGTCGCCAAAAATGAGATGGAACCAACTCGACGGCAATTAGCAACAACAAAGAGAGGTTAAATGATTTAGCCAAGATCACATTCAAGAACATTGTTAGGATTTGCATTCCAAGTTTCCAAAATTTCTAATTTAATGCTGAGAACAAGAACACTGTAATTTCCAATTAAATCTATAAAATAAAGGGAAATTAAGTAGTAACATTTTATACTGCCTGCAGTCCTGGTGTGGCACTGTGGGCTAATGTGTCAGACTGCAAAGTCGTTTGAACTATAAGGTCGGTGGTTCAAGCTCACCAGCTGCTCCTTGGAAACCCTATACAGGGTCACTATGGGTCGGACTCAACTCGATGGCACCGATCAACAACAACATTTTAAAAACATAAATGAATCTCCTCAGCTATTTTTTATGAAGTTAAATGTGGTTGTTACTGTTATGTGCCTTCGCGTCAGTTCCAACCTTATGCACAACAGACACAAATATTTCTTGGTCCAGCACCATCCTCATAATCACTGTTATGCTTGATCCCACTGTGGCAGCCACTGTGGCGGTACGCCTCATTGAGGGTCTTCCTCTTGTTTTCTGACCCTCTATATTACCAAGAATAATGTCCTTCCCCAGGGACTGATTCCTCTTGACAACATGTCCAAAGTATGTGAAACAAAGTCATCCGTGCTTCTAAGGGTCATTCTGGCTATGTTTCTTCAAAGACATATTTGTTTTGTTCTTCAGGAAGTCCCTGGTATATTATCTTCACTAATACCACAATTCAAAGGTATCAGAATTCTTCAGTCATTCACACACACTGTCTAGTTTTCACGTGTATATGACATGACTGAAAATACTATGTCTTGAGTCAGGTACACTTAGTTCTCAAAGTACCATCTTTGCCCATTACAATAGGTTCTTTGATTTCTTAATGCTGCTTCCCTGGGCATTGATTGGTTGATCTAAATAAAATGAAATTCTTGACAACTTCAATGTTTTCTCCTCTTATCGTGATGTTACTTACTGGTCCTGGTCAAATTGTATGGAATTTTGTTTTCTTTACATTGAGGTCTAATATATACTGAAGTCTGTAGTCTTGATCTTCATCAGTAAGTGCTTCAAGACCTCTTGGCTTTCAGCAAGTAAGGTTGTGCCACCTGCATATCACAGGTTGCTGATGAGTCTTCCTCCAATTCTGCCACTGATGGTCTTCTTCATATAATCCAGTTTCTCGGATTATTTGGTCAGCACACAGACTGACTAAGCGTGGTGAGAGGATACAACCCTAACATACATCTCTCCGGATTTTAAATCACTTGGTAGTCATCACCATTTCAGACTTACATTAAGAAGCCCCTAGAATATAAATGGAGTCCTGGTGTGGTGCTGTCTGTTAATGCACCAGACTGCAAAGCCATTTGAACTGCAAGGTCAGTGGTTTAAGCTCACCAGCTGCTCCTCAGAAACCCTCTACAGGTTCGCTATGGTTTAGAACTGACTCGACGGCACTTAACAGCAACAACAAGAATATAAGTAAGATCAGGGCTTTCACTAATTGTGAAGTCTGTATTATAATTACACACATAAATAAATCTGTCTGTATCCCTAGAATGTTCTATCATTTAAGAGAAATAATAACCCAGCACTAAGTGAATGCACTAAACTCTCAGGAACCATACACTGGTCCACTGATTACTGCCAGTTTTGGCCAAATGCAAACTTAAGAGACACGATAGGAAATTCTTTATAGAAACAAGTATTTTATTTTGTATTTATAACCTATCTATAATCAAGATGACCTAAGTCTCTTAAACATTAAAAACTTTGTTGCGCTTCATTTTGAAATCCTTATTATACTGTGTTCATTACTCAAAGTATTAACCCAAAACTCACTGTTGTCAAGTCAATTCCAACACAAAGGGACACTACAGGACAGAGTAGAAGGGCCCCAGAGAGTTTCCAAGGCTGTAAATCTTTAAGGGAGCTAAATGTCACCTCTTCCTCCCACAGAACTGCTGGGAGGTTCAAACTGCTGAGCTTCTGGCTAGCAGCCAGTGCTTAATTACTGCATCACTAGGACTTCTTACATTTAAAGTATGGTGGTGCTGGTTATGTGCCATGCAGTTGGTTCTGACTCATAGCGACCCTGTACGGGGTTTCCGAGGCTGTAAATCTTTACGGGAGCAGAAAGCCTCATCTTTCTCCCATGGAACAGCTAGTAGTTTTGAACTGCTGACCTTGCGGTTCACAGCCCGATTCGTACCCACTACACTGTTGTTGTTAAATGTCACTGAGACGGTTCCGACTCATAACAACCCTATACAATGTTTCTGAAGAGCACCTGGTAGGTGTGAAGCGCTGACCTTGTGGTTAATAGTCCAGGGCTTATAAAACACCAAACACAATGGATTTGGTGTAATCTTCTGATAGCTCTTCTAAAGCAACAGTTATCTAACCTTTTCTGATAATACAAAAAATACAAATTCATTTGCAGAAAAAAAGGGTGTCTGGAACTGAATTTGAGAAGGCCCAAATAATATTCAACTATAAATATTTTGACTCCTGGTGTGGCGCTGTAGTGGATCAGCACTGGACTGTGAATCACAAGGTTAGCAGTTTAAACTCACCAGCTGCTTCTTGGAAACCCTATACAGGGTTGATATGAGTCAAAGTTGACTCAACAGCACTTAACAATAGCATAAATACTTTACAAAGTCATAAACTAAAAAAGGAATTGTTACATAAACTTGTAGAATAGACTGCAATAAGAAAGTTGCAAATCAAAATCCAAAGTTAAAAACAAAATTCCTTACTTTTTTTCCTTCAGATTAATTTCAAATGATGTCATTTCTTGGGTACAATCAGTTGTTTTAATTTTCTTTGTTTGATCCACACAGTTTATTTCCTCTTGTATTCCATTTTGCTGCAATACTAAAGGACAAACCAATAAAAAAGTCTTGAATGAAGATCAGATTAGGAGAAGTCATTGGATAATTTTTATCTTAGTTATTATTTCATGCCCTTTGCATCCCATAGTTCCATTGCTCAAGAATTTATCCTAAGCAAATCACACACACAAAAACAGACATATGCATCCCAATGACCACTATACTAGGAGATCTATTTATAGATCCAACAATGTCTAAGAAAATTATTGCTACAAGTATGTAACATGTAATCTTTTGTCAAGAAATAATTTTTATAAACTGGTGTGTATTTGTGTGTGTGCTAAAGAGAGAGAGAGAATAAAAATGTGTGTATCTGTTGGGGCTATCCCCATGTCTCAATATAAAGCACACAGAAATACATTTGGCTTTGTAACTAATCTATCTGGGATAGAGGCAAAGTAGGTTACGGTTTTAATTTACATATTCTGCATAGAGACCTTGATCTTCCAGGGAATTCAGATGATCCAGAATTATATAAGGACTTGAATTATTCCCTTGGACTCTGCTTTAAAAACACACATTCCTAGAAAGGCAAAAGAGACACCTGCCTCCACACAAAGAGCCAGCTGCCTTGAAAGGGGCAATTAGGTAAGAGGCATTTCTTGGGCTGAGAACAATCTCAGTGAGGGCTAGAGAGAATGGGCAAGGAATAGTCCAAGGAATGTAGATTTTGTCCAGGTTAAAGGAAGAAAGGAAGACCTGAACACTGTTATTGTTAAGTGTCACTGAATCAGTTCTGACTCATAGACACATACAGTTTCCAAGGACCAGCTGGTGGGTTTGAGCTGCTTACCTTGCAGTTAGCACTGCTTATTCTACCACACAATACTTGTTGTTGTTATTAAGTACCGTAGAGTCAGTTCCGACTCATAGCAACCCTGTATAGGGTTTCCAAGGAGTGGCTTGTGGGCTTGAACCACCAAGCATGTGGTTCAAAATGACCTTGTGGTCCAGTGCTGTATCCTACAATGCCACACCAAGATTCCATACCTCACTAGCACTGTTGTTATTTTGCTCCCATGAACTGGCCTGGAGACATGGAGACCCTAATAAAGCTCTCGATGTTAACAAGCTTGGCGCTGACATTCTGGAAAACTCCTGTCACTCAGGAAAATTGCTGTCTAGAGTAGGCAAGTTACTCCTTTGGAATTTTCACTTTGTAATTGGTAATGGACTTTAATTATTATCCACATGCACTTATGTACACACAAACAAATATGATTAATAACAATACTTCTATGTAAATGTTCAAACTGAGTTTTCCTAATCATGAAAAATATAGATGCTTTCAGGCCATAAAGGGACTTGTTTGTTCCAAAGAAGTCTATCACTTTCTCTTTGGAGTTTTGCATATTCACAGTACTGAACAGGTAACAGCTACCTCATTCCTGACAGAAATAGTTTAGTAAATGAAGTCATGAACACTTAAAAAGTGCTTATGGAATACCCATTCACATATATTATGTTCCTGTCATCTGTCAAAGAACAGTCAAATTGATTTATTTTATTTCCAGAAGTATTCTCATCTACATTAAGGGTTAGGTTGCTTTGTGCTGCAACATCATCTGAATTAAATTTTATTAACTTGTACAAATTAAAATGAACCTTTCAAAAAGTTCCTGATGCTATTCAAAATTAAGACTGGTGTTGGCCGAGGAAAAGTTCAAAAGCCAGCAGAAAAAGGGAGAGGAAAGCACATCTTTTGAAAGCCACAGAGAAGCCTGGGTGTGCAGCATTGTACATAGCCCAAAAGCCTGAATACTGGTTCCTTGACTATGGCCCATTACCCAATTTTCTTGATTTCTGAATGATTAAACAATTAAAAAAAAAAAAAAAAAGGAAGTGCTTCAAAGCAACATGAGCAAAGGAAAATGACTTTCTTATCTCAGTGTGTTCAAAAACAAAAGTAAATTAAAAACAACACAAGGATCAGAGGGTGATGAAACTCCTATTTTTTTTAATAGCATGGGCTTTTTGCTAAACGCAGACAAGAACTGTTTTGTAGAAAAACGGATTAAGCAATTCAGAGGTTCTCTTCCTAAATTTTCATCACTATTTACTCTGAATGCTCTTTTTTCAGGCTAATAGAAGAAGTTTCATTTTTCTTGGATCTGCTCACTACAAAATCATTTCCTAACATGAATGAGCTTCATATATAGTATTAAGTACCTGATTTTGTGTGTCAACACACCAGGACATACAGATAGGAAACAGAGAAGTAGTTTTACAAAAAGGAGGCTTTATAATATGACAGAACTTTAAAAAGTTTGTGGAAAATTAGGCTCTCTTTCAATTCATTTTTCTATGATCTTTTTGAAGCTCCTTCATACGTACATATTTGTCTTGAGACTCAAGCCAAAAATTAAAAGAGAATTAAAGAAACTTATGGAAAACCCAAGGGTTATGCATCTTCAAAAGACCTACATGTCTCTTCAGGATTCAGCTGGTAATCAAAGCTGAAAGTCAGGGCACATCCCCGCTCTGTCACTTGATATGGGAAAAAACTCTCAAACAGGTCCACTCCTCTTTCAATACACTCAAGCACCTCATCAGGCCGGCTAATCCCATAGATGAGCCTGTGAAAAGAATATTAAGAACATGAGGACAATGGCAGGAATGAAATCAGAGTGTCTTTCCAATGAACAAGGCACTAAAGAGTTAATAATGAAACACAGCACTCATGATTACACAGCAAAGTGTGGCGGAAAGAACTAAGGGCTTTGCAGGCAGATACCTGGGCTTGAGTCCTAGCTCTGCTATTTATTTACTTGCTGTTATTTGTTACTTTGAGAAGGCCTGTTAACCCTGATGAGTCTCAGTTTTCTTATTTTAAAACCAAGACCCTTATAATGTGTGTCAGAATTGAAAAATACTGCAAATTTTCCACAATGCCATTTTTCCATAAACTTTTTGACGTTCCCTGGTACATACCCACAAAACTGTTGTGAGAAATACTGAGGTAATGTTGGAAAAGCCAATGGTAGTTTCTAGTAGCAAAAAGTTCAATAAAGGTTAGTTCCCTTTCCATTCTCGTCTCTTCTAAGTAACCTCTCTATTCTTATACTGAACTTTAGATCCTATGCTGTAGGAGAAGTACTGGACTGCTAACCACAAAGTTGGCAGTTCAACCCCACCTGCCAGCCCCTCCTCAGAAACCCTACACAGGGTTGCTATGAGTTGGAACTGACTTGACAGTACTTAACAAACTCACATTATCAGGGTGTTCTAAAAGTCAGTGGGAAATGCATATTATTTTTTAAAAACTAAGGATTTCAAACTTTTTTGCACCAAAGTACGCATATACTAACTTGTTGCAACGTGTCTGAGCAGGATCTAGTTTGAGACACTAAAAAGGATAAAACATTAGTTTGAAAAGAGCCCCTATCAGAGCAACATGAATTCTGCTTTAAACTGAAGCAAGAACAAACACCAAATTTATGGTGAAGAATGGTGAATTCAGATGTTTTACAAAAGTTTATGGGGACAATGTCCAAAATAAATCAACATTTTATAAATGGATAACTCATCTTAAGAAGGGATGAAACAATGCTGAAGATGAAGCTCTCGGCGGCAGGTGAACCATAACAATTTTTGAGGAAAACAAACTTGTTCATGTTCTAATTGAATAGAACTGATGATTAACAACAGAAAGAACAACCAACCTTAGAGACATCTCAACTGGTTCAATTTACACAATTCTGACTAAAAAATTAAAGTTGAGTAAACTTTCTGCTCCACAGGTGCCAAAATTGTTTCATCCAGATCAGCTACAGACAACAGCACAACTTTCAATGGAAATTTAAAACAATTGGGTTCAAGACCCTGAAGCATTTCTTGGAAGAACTGTAACAGGAGATAAAACATGGCTTTATCAGTACAATCCTGAAGACGATGCACAAAGTAATGGCTACCAACAGGTAGAAGTGGTCCAGTCAAAGCAAAAGCAGTCAAGAGCAAAGGACATGGTAACAATTTTCTTAGTCTGTTCAAGGCACATTGCTTGACTTTCTGAAGGGCCAAAGAATGATAGCATTTGCTTATTAGGAGAATGTTTTAGAAAGTTAGGCCAAAGCTTTAGGAGGAAAATGCCCAGGAAAGCTTCACCAGAGTCCTCCACCAATCATCAAACAAGGGCAATTCTGCAAGAGGTTCAATGGGAAACCATTAGGCACTAATGATTTGAAAGCTGGCTTCTTTTTGTTTACTGATCCTAAAAAAATTTTTAAAGGGCACCCATTAATGTAAAAAGTAATACATTGACATAATTAAATTCCCAAGACCCTCAGTTTTTTAAAACAAACAAAATAAAAACAAATCCAGTGATTCAATTCCATCTCACAGCAACCCTGTAGGATATAGAACAGAACTATTCCATAGGGTTTCAAAGGCTGTGAATCTTTATAGGAGCAGATAGCCTCATCTTTCTCTTATGGGCTTGAACCACTGACCTTGAGGTTCAACAACCTGACATGCAACCCACTGCACCACCAGGACTCCTCTTTAGAGATGGATTAAGTGGCTGCTATCATCACTTACGAGGAACTCTGGTAGCGTAGTGGTTACAAATCGGGCTGCTAACCTCAGGGTCAGCAGTTCGAAACTACCAGCTGTTCTGTGGGAGAAAGATGAGGCTTTCTGCTCCCGTAAAGATTTACAGCCTCAGAAACCCTGTACAGGGTCGCTATGAGTCGGAACCGACTCCATGGCACATAACAACAATAATCATCACTTACAAAAGTATTCTGACATTGATGGAGCTTATGTTGAGAAATAAAGTTTATATTCTTTATTTTTATCTTTTAATTTCATTTTTCCACAAGCTTTTCGAAGTCCCCTTGCATACAGATTTTTCCAAATACAAAATTGTGTGCTTTTTTCCCCCTCAAGTATTTTCCATGTTTTAATTGTCATTTTTCCTGTAATTTAAAAAGAACAATAAATAACTGGTTCAAGACGGATATTCCTCATAGGTGCATTTACAAAGCAACTCTTACTCTCCAAACTTCACCGCTGACTATGGGATAGAAGAATCTACTTGGAGTTCATGTTTCTTTATATTTCCTCTGTTAATAAACAGTCTGAACTATGGAGTGAGATAATAGATGACAGATTCTGAAAGTGTTAAAAATACTCAACTAGGTTTTGCCACTAAAATAAGACAGGAAATGCAATAAAACAGGGCTGACTGATAGTGTTCTTTTCTATTTTTGTTTTTCTATCAATAGCCTCTTTTTATGAACTGGCAGAAGACAGTTTAAAAATTCCTTAATTCCTAAAAAAAAGACTGATAGACTGAAATAATATTAAACACCAGAATCCTACAATATATATCAATATTCCTGATTAGTTTCCTGTAATGCAATGTTTTCGTACTCCTTTCTGACTAAGCTGGCATTTCTTCTATACACATATATAAAGGAAAAAAAAAAAATCTCAGCTTTCAACTCCAATAACATGTATCTATAAGCCCGTAGCTTCAAAGAAGTCCAGGAAAGGACTAGAAATACTAGTGCCGAACCATTATCTTCACCTGAATGAAATAGCACAGGAACGGGAGCAATGAACACAAGAGAAAAACTGGAGGGGCAAATGCTGGTTAGTGTGATAGAAATATTCAATATCTCGCTCTGGGTATTTACACAAGTATATAGTGGTGGTGGTGTGCCATGGAGCTGGTTCCGACTCATAGAGACACATGTATATATAAAAATCCAACTGAGCTGTACATCAGATGTATACACTTTACTGTAAACTAGACAATAGTTAAAAAAATTATATTACTCTAAAGTGTCTCCCCATAATCTACCCTCTTTAATTTTTCTGCAAGAAAAAGGCATGAGTAGTCACACCAAGTGGTATATAAGAATTTACATAGTCTTTTTAAAATTTAAAAACTGAGTAGCCTATTAAGACATCAAACCCACTCAGACTTTGAATTTGTAGCTTTACAGATCATCCCTTCTCACCAGTACATGGTGAATTCTGAGGTTTATGAAAATTTAAAAACCAAACCGACGAGTGTTGCCAATACACTCCCTACCTGTATTGAGCCTAAGAACTTCTAAAGGTCCTTATTAGTATAGGACCCCTTCGTTCCACCAGGCATCCGCCTCTGTCTACAACTTTCCCTGAGTTAAGTCAGTGCTCCACACACTTTATACTTGTCTCCAGGCACCAAGTTATAACGAATATAGAACAATATTTTCATGTGGTTAACAAAAAGAAACAGTTATTAACACGTGCTCTCACTTATAATAAGGAAATGAAATAATTCGCATGTCAATCATCACTGCTCTAAGTTCTAAAATCAAGAGTTGACAGTCTATGCCAACTCCCCTCAGAGTCTGTCAGAAAGTGCCTAATCGAAAGATGAAAATACATGTCTATGTATAGAGACTACATGATAAACACACAGTCAGCTAGTACCCCTGCCCAGGCCTCCAATGTGGCTTGGACTACATTTTAACTGAACACTAGCCTTGGTTTGTCTTCGGGCAGCTCCGCAGTGACTGATGACAGCAAGTGCAGACCAGTCTCCAAGGTCATCGGAGTCCCCTGAAAGCCATCCAGAAGGAAGCCACCTACAGGCCGCTTGGCTGTCTCTCGTGCTGACCTCAGCCTCTCCTCCATCACGTCTCCACCTTCAATCACTCCAATGACCAGACTTTTCTGTAGGACCTGAGGTAAAAGAGGATTAAATGTTTTCAACTGTCTACAGTATTAGAGACCTTTGCTTAAATGGACTTTAAATGGAAGTCAATGGATTGAAGAGATCGTGGTGGAGCTGTTGCAGTTGAAGCAAGTAAGGGAATGCTATGTACCCTACCCCTCCCTGAGAAGCTTTAGGACTCCAATTTGAAAGCCACTGGAATTGGCAAGACTGAGGATAAAGAGTCAGTCGATATATGTAGTTATATACTCCCTTAGGTCTTAAATATTATAATGAAATGTACAAAGACCTGGAGTTAGAAAACCAAAGGAGAACACACTCAGCATTTCTGAAGCTGAAAGAACTGAAGGGAAAATGCAAGCCTCGACTTGCAAGATTAAAGGATTCTAGGGGGAAAATACTGAATGATGCCGAAAGCATTAAAAGAAGATGGAAGGAATTCAGAGTCACTGTACCAAAAAGAAATGGTCAATATTCAACCATTTCAAGAGTTAGCAAATGATCATGAGTCAATGAAAATGAAGAAAGAAGCCCAAGGTGCATTGAAGGCATTGAAAAAGAACAAGTCTGTAGGAATTGATGGATTACAAATTGAAACCTTTCAACAAATTGAGGCAGCACCGTTAGGCACTCACTCACTCACATATGCCAAGAATTTTGGAAGACCACTAAGTGGTCAATTGATTGGAAGAGATCCGTATTTCTGGCCATTCCAAAGACAGGTGACCCAACAGAATGGGGAAATCACCTGAAAATATCACTAATATTACATGCAAGTAAAATTCTTCTAAAGATAATGCAAAAATGATTGCAACAGTACATTGACAAGGAACTGCCAGAGGTTCAAGCCAGATTTAGACGAGGACATGGAACCAGGGATATCACTTGATATCACAAGACTTCAGGTGACTCTTGGCTAAAAGCATAGAATACCAGAAAGACATTTACTTGTGTTTTATAGACTACACAATGCTCCCATAAAGATTTACAGCCTTGGAAACCCTGTACAGGGTCGCTATGAGTTGGAACCGACTCCACGGCACATAACAACAACAACATAGACTACACAAAGGTTTTCGATTATGTGAATCATGACAAGCTATGGACAACATTGCAGAGAATGAGTATTCCGGAACACTTAACTGTGCTCATGATGAACCTGTACGTAGACCAAGAGGCAGTTGTATAGGGAACACCGAATGGTTTAAAATTTGGAAAAGCATCCACTAAGGTTGTATTCTTTCACCACACTTATTTAATCTGTGGAGTCCTGGTGTGGCACTGTAGGATAAGCACTGGATTGCACGGTTGTTTAAATTGCAAGGTCGGTGGTTCAAACTCACCAGTCGCTCCTTGGAAATGTTTCACAGAGTTGCTGAGTTGGAACCAGCTCAGTGGCACTTCACAACATTCAATCTGTATGCTGAACAAATAATCCAAGAAGCTGGATTATATGAATAAGAACTGGAGGAAATGGCATCAGGATTGGAGAAAGACTTATTAACAACCTATGATATGCAAATGATACAACCTTGCTTGCTGAAAGTGAAAAAGACTTAAAATACTTATTGATTGTCCTCACGTCTGCCCATGTCTATTGGGTTGGGCTCCCAATTTTGCAAAATCGAATAAAGAAAACCTCAATCTTGCTAAAATGAGCAAAGATTAGATTTCTTGAGTGTCAGTATCAGTAACATTTCTCACACATTTGGGGACCCATCTGAGATTTTCTGCCTGCTTGGAGTGGAAGGCCTGGTGGAAAAGGAGGGGAGTGCCACCTTGGTTTCGGTGGCCTACTCTGCAAGGGTGATCACCTCCCAGTGAGAACCAGAAAAAGTCGTGAGACTGTTAAAAGAGAGAATTAGCGAGAGAGATGAGAAGGACTGAGAACAGACGATCAAGCAATATCATGTATGAGCCAAGGTGGGAAAATTGGACTACAATATATAGCTAAAAGGAGGGAGTAGTTATCTTTTATTTCAGGTACGGACAATCCCAGAACCAACAAGAAGGAAGAGCATAAGTGGAGCTTGGGATCACTGCCTGAAGAAGCAGCAATAGCAGCGATGGTGGCAGAGGCAGTGACATGGAAAAATGGAGCAGCTCTGGACTCTAGGCCCATGGACTGAATGAGACTGTGTACCTATGGGCTGCAGACGGGCTTTTAGACATTTATGTGTGCATCAAATATTTCTGCTTCATTCATTTGTGAAATAACTGGGGCTGGTGCATTTTCGGTTGTACATGTTTTAGTAATATCATGTCAGGAACAAGTATGATGCAACTTAATAAAGGCAAAGGTATAGTTCTACTCTTAGGGACATCCAGAAATGATACACTTTATGAGGATTTAAGAAGAATAAATGAAGATGAGACCAATAAGTGTAAAGAGAAAAGAGGATTTGCGAGAAATTTTCAAGATGGTCCATCTTCAGGAATAAAGGGTTCATGAGCTTGCTAGACCAGACATAGGTTGTTGATTCAATCCAGGGATATGCAAGCAGGATGAATTGGGGGAGGGGAAAAGAAATCTGTTCCAGGGCTAGAAATTTTAAAATAAAAATATACCTATACACTTCAATGGTAGCAAAGGCTGTGGTGAGAGAATGTCATTGGGAAACCTACACAAAACCTTATCCTATGCACCCTACAGTCCCAATCATGCTCTTTCAGACACTTTTTTTGTTCTCAAAACTTGAAGAATTAAAAGGAACAGGATTAAAATAATTTAAAAGAACAGGTTGAAAATCCCTCGAGGATGCCAAAACAGTCTTTTTGAAGTGGTGTTAAGTGTGCAGAATTCTTGGGGAAGTGCATTCATAAGTGTATAGATGGAAATGGAGGATATGCCAAGAAACAGCAGCTTCACATTTTAATATTTTTCTTTAATAAAGGTTGCTATACATTTGTTGGACCACTGAGTTGTTATTGTTATGTGCTGTGGAGTTGGTTCCAACTCATAGCAACTCTGTACAGGGTTTCCGAGGCTATAAATCTTTACAGGAGCAGAAAGCCTCATCTTTATCCCGCGAAACAGCTGGTAGTTTCGAACTGCTGTCCCTGAGGTTCACAGCCCGATTCGTAACCACTATGTTACCAGAGGACCACTGAGTACATGGGTCTAAAATCTACATGTGGTTCTGTAAGACAAGCACTAGACTGTAAGGTTGGTTTGAACCGCCAGGGTTTGCGGTTCAAACCCACCAGGCACTCCTCAGAAGCCCTACATTGGGTTGCTATAAGTTGAAACAACTCAATGGCACTTAATAACAACAAAACATAGATATGTCTGATACAAATGAGAATGCCCAGGGCTAGAGTGGCAAATGCTTTTGTGAGTCCTGGTATGGCATTCTAGGATAAGCAATGAACTGCTATGAGGTTGGTGATTCAAACATATCAGCCAAGTTGAAAACCCTATACACGGTTGCTATGAATTGGAACTGATTCATTGGCATGTAACAACAACAAAAACAATTTTGCCAAGGACTGGGCAATGTTTGGTTCTGTTGTGCATAGGGTCGCTGTCAGTTGATACCAACTTGATGGCACCTAACAACAACAAAAAGGTTTACAAGGAACAGCTGGTGAGTTTGAACTGCCGACCTTGTGGTCTGCAGTCCTGTACTGAATATACAGTGCCACACCAGAAGTATTAAATGATCTTAAGACTCTGCAATCCTACTCTCTGATCACTATCTCCCATTCTCCCACCTCTTCTATTCTCTCCTAGTAGCACACCTTTCTTCTACTTCATCAACTCTGCCATTAGGAACCTTTATTTACTGTTCCAGTTTCATCTTCCCCACCCCATCATAGCCATTCACCATCAGCAAGAATTTATTGAGGGTTTACTATGTGTGAGGCATTATGTTATGTGATGTTGTTAAGTGCCATTGAGTTAGTTTCGTCTCATAGTGACCCTGTACGGAATTTCCAAGAAGCACCTGGTGGGTTTGAACTGCCGACTATGCAGTTCGCAGTCTAGTGCTGATCCTACAGTGCTACAGGAGTCCGTGTGTATGTTATGGGGATACAAAAATGATGCAGAGAAACTGAGCTTAAGGAGGTCACAATCTAATAAAGACAAGCATATAAAGAAACCATTTCAATACAGTATGATTTAAAACGATGACATACAATGAACAAATTCCTCTTCTGGCAAAGAATCAGAGACAGCTTGCTAGTGGAATGAAATGAGCTAGAACTAAAGCAAGAAAAGGGAAATGGCTGGAAATAAGTTAACAGTCCAAAAGGAAGTCATGTAAAGTGACAGCAAAAAAACCCAAACAAACAAAAGAGCAATGCCTTCAGGACCTACACGAAACTTAGCACAGGCTCTGGGAAGAAAGCAGCCCACAATGAACTGAAGTAGGAAACAAAGGCCAGGTCACCATGGGCTGTCCCTATTGGGTAAGAACTGAAGGGAGCAGTCATTAAATTCTCTTTGGAAAGCAGGTAGTTGGTAATTTACATTGAATTGCCAACTCAGGAAGACGTCAGGTACAAAAGAACTGTGTCATTGAGATCCGTAGGGTTTTTATTAAAAATAAAGTATTAGGCCTTTCATCCTAATCGTCTTGGTCTGGAAGCTCCGCTGAAACCTGGTCAACATCATAGCAATGTACAAGCTTCCAATGACAGACTGATGGTGGCTGCACATGAGATGCAATGGTCCAGAATCAAACTGGGGTCTCCTACCACTGAACTACTTACTATTGCCCTCAGGATAGGTCCTTGTTGTTGTTAAGTGCTGTTGAGTTGCTTCTGACTCATAGTGACCCTATACAGGGTTTCCAAGGAGCAGAATGTGAGCTTGAACCACTGACCTGTGGTCTGCAATCCAGTGCTTATCCTAAGCATAATACCAGGCAAACAGTAATACTTCTGGTTCAGAAGTAAAAAATTAGAGACACTAAAAGAAACTAAGAAGTGAGGAGCAAAGAATTGGGAGGAGGAAGAGAAAAACGTCGTGTCAGGGAGTACAAAACAGAAGAAAACTTCAGAGAGAAAGGAGTGGTCTTACCTCTGAGTTCTCCTGTAGCCGCAGGCAATTATCCAGGAACTGAAGTGATCGGTCAACCGACTTTCGGGCTCTTTTAATGGAAGTTGCTTCTGCACAAGATGCCTCTCCGTCTGAGAGGCATTGGAACCAATCTGGCTGAAGTGCCTGCTGAATTGCCATGAATTTGGAAGCAGTCATTTCCACTCGTCCTCCAACACCCCACACAGACACAGACTGCCATGGAGCAAAAGGAGCAGAAATTAGCAATAGTGAATTGCAAAGAAAAAGAAAAAGTAAACAAACAATCAAGCAATACTGAATTTAATTATTCTTTACAATTGGAGACATGATGACAATTCAATATTCTAAAAATGATGGGTTGATAAAAAAGGTTTCTTAAACCATATGCCAAATGCTCAAGGGACCTTATAGCCCATAGAGAATCCTTCAATGGTCACACAAGCCGACTTCTCTGCTCACCCCAAGAACTCTGCTATATTTTTCAAGACCATTCTTCCATTCTCCTCTTTCCTCACCTGGCTGCTTTGCTGTTCCTGCCTAAACAACAGACATTAATCTCTTTCTGTCTTTGATCACACTGTTTTTAACTGAAATGCTCTTCCGTCACTGTTTGCCTGGTAAACTACTATGCATCCCTCAAGACAAAGAGTTCAAATATCATCTACTTTGATGTATGACCCCAAACCATCCTGGGCATAACATGATTCCTTTCTCCTCTAAGCTCCTAGAGCAATTTATACTCATTTCTTTTATAGATTAGATATCACTTATCACACCACTGTACATTAGTCTGACTTTGTTGTTGCTGTTGCTGTAAGTGCCATCAAGTTGATTACAACTCATAGCGAACACGTGTAGGGTTTCCCAAGAGAGGTTGGCGAGTTTGAACTGCCAATCTTGAGGTCGAGTGCTTATCCTACAAACCACACCAAGACTTTGTCTGACTATAGCATCCCAATTGATGTGTGTGTCTCAAAGTATCCTAGGGTCTCATACATTATCAATCTCTAATAAACATTTACTAGGATAAAGTAGATACAGAATTATGCACAAATACGTAAATCTCATAGTACACAAGAATCTCACTATGATGTTAACTTCTTTGCCCCGCAGCATCCCTCTTCATGGAAGAGCTCAACAAGGACACAAATACAGAGGCTCCATGCAGTATTTCCAGAATTCTATGGCTTAAGAACACTGTTCAAAGTTGTGTCGTTTTCGTATTTTCATTGGAATTCAAAGAACAAAATAAAAAGAAGTACACTTTCAAAAGAGTAACTTAAAATAGTTACTATAGACAAGATGAACAGACATTATTGACATTAGTAACTCAACTGCAAGGAAAGCAAATTTGTTGGAAAAGAGGCAGTCCATACTGCAGCCCTGCCCCAACGCTGTCCTCAGGGACTGTGACAATAGTGAAAACTTTGAGTGAAGTCTTTGATACGGTTCATCATCAGTTAAAATCTCTGGCTGTGGCCCCAACTCTTACCAATTCTGTTCCAGAAGCCAGCAGTATTACACTGAGGTTGTACTATAGAGTTGTACATGTGATAGCACTCAACAGCAACTTTCCCCCACTCTTCCCAAGACTACTAATCCCGCAAACAATGCATGACATTGAAAAACCATTGTTTCCTCTCACATCATTGCAATTTCTTTTTTTGGCATGTATTTGACCCTCCTTTCTTGCAAAGTTTTTTGCCACAATGAGAAAGCTGAGGATACATTCCTTACCTTAACCCCAGCTATAGGCAAACCTACTCTGACTCCTATAAGCCACTCCTGTGTAAGTGGTGCCAGCGAGTTGGAGGAAGGGCATTTCAGTCAGAAGGAACAGTGTGATCAGAGACAGAGGAAAATTAATGTGTCTGGTGTAGGCAGGAACAACAAAGTGGCCAAGTGAGGAAACAATGGGCTAGAAGTATAACAGAATCCTGTCATATTCAGAGAAATAAAGACAAGGCATAAAGTGGTCAGAAATAGGCTAGCCTTCTCAGCAATGGGATCCTAGCATCACAAGGATACAATAGGCTAACTTCATGTGGCAAAGGTGTAGTCTTAGAGGATGTTCTGAGAACATACCTTGTTTGTCACATAACCAGCTGGACAGGGGTTGACTGGATCATGCAGGGAGCAGTACAAGAGGGATTCTGGCATGCCTGTTCAAATATTAAAAAGAATCTTTGAGAGAGCTTACACTAACAATTACATTGTGCTGTATGAAAAAGTCTTTGTAGTTAGTAGTGCTGGACTAAGTAATTCTAAATATTAGCATACAGTCTTAAAATTATGGAAGGTCTATAAACATGAGTCAAAAGATTATTTAAAAACCTATTATCTAAAAGAAGAAATTAAATGTAAGGTTCAAGTCTAATGACATACAAGTTACTACAAAGAAAATATTATAGCATGAAATACAATGGAAGTGTTTAACAACATGTTGTTGTTATTGTTAAGTGCCATCGAGTCAGTTCCAACTCACAGTGACCCTGTTGAGGGTTTTCGATGAGCAGTTGGAGAGTTAGACTGCTGACCTTGCAATTCAAACTGACCTTGTGGTTCAGTGCTTATACTACAGTGTCACACATGTTGACCACACTCAATTTGCTTTGGACAAGAATTTATTATCAAGTATGTTAATTCTGGAGTCCTGGTGTGGCACTGTGGACTGCAAAGTCAGTTTTGAACTACAAGGTCAGTAGTTTAGGCTCACCTGCTGCTCCTTGCTGGACTGCAAAGTCAGTTTTGAACTGCAAGGTCAGTAGTTTAGGCTCACCAGCTGCTCCTTGGAAACTGTTATTCATTGTCCAACTTTTAGATGCATATGAGGCTACTGAAAATAATCATGGTTTGGGTTAGGCACACCTTACTCAACTGGCATCTCTTCCCCCCGGCCATCCTTTCTGACAGCACTTTAAAGAGGTCTTGTGCAGCAGTTTTGCCTAATGCAATATATCGTCTGATTTCTTGACTGCTGCTTCCAAAAGTGATGGCTGAGCAGAGTAAAATCCCTAATTTAGCAAGTGCAGTTACCCTACTTAGAATCTAATATCTGTTTCTCTTTATCCCATCTAGGCCAGGAGAGCAGCAACTGTTTCCTAGCCACCTTTCAAACTTCAATACATGGTTCTTAGATGTTCAACAAATTTCGTTATCACAAGGTACACAAAAATAATTCAATTACTATTTACCTATAAACTTTCCAACTCCTTCCTTATATTCTGCCAAGACTTCATGATGCTCTGCCCTGTAATTAAAACAGAAAATATGACATAATAAATCATCCTGCAGAAAGCTTATGCAATAATTTAAGTCCTTTTTTCTCTACCCAAATAAGCATTACAGCAGTAAATGTAGTCTTGAAGAAGATAGGGCATCTAACTTTTCAGACAGAGTAAAGATTTTCAATTTGCAAATGGGCTTGTGAGATGAGAATTCAAGTATTCTGTATTATTAAATAATTTATTAATGTGCTTAGAATACTTGAATTTTCTTCCTACCCTGCCCCTTTTAAAATCACTTATTTGATCACATAGCAGCTTCTTCCATTAAGTAGAACATCAGTATGTATAATACACAAAATGATTTAGCTGTATTAGCTTTCTTTCTATAAAGTGCTCGTAACAAGTAGATGTGAAGCAGGCAGAAAAAACTTTTGAGGCTGGTACATAAAGACAAGTCCTAACTCCCAAGTTTAGCTCTCCTGGAGCATGTCCTGCCCTGTTACCCCTAGGAGCAGGGGCAATGAGGGTAGTATGGGACCTTAGCTTTGCAGGAAAACTGAAGTAGCTTGAACATACACCTGATCTCCAGCTTCTAGATTACAGGCAGATGATGTACTAGATCAGATATCTCTCTCTTGTGATTTCATTCACATATCTACAGATCCTACACACAGGATCGTCTTTCTCTCTGCTGCACCTAATTAGGCTAACAAAACTGCTGCCAGAGCAGTCATTTAATGATAAGGTCTAACACTAACAGTGATGACAGTGTAAGCTGAGCCATAACAGGAACCCCGTGGATATTCTGCAGTGTGTGATGCGTCAGGTGTGGGGCAGAGCCAGTCTTGGTGTACAGAAGGCAGCCTGGAATGTCCATGGTACGGTCTCCAGTTTTACCCAGGTTTTGTAATTTTCCCAGCCGACAGCCATTAACCACTTTGGTAAGATTCAACTTCATCCTAAAGGATGGCGCTGGGTCCTGAAAACAAAAGAGCATTAAACTGAGAAGAAGCTCAGCAATATCCAAATGCTAAGTGTTTTGCAAAGAAGGCGACCTATTTTTAAAAAACCAAAGATAGCATGTTTATTACTACCTGCAGTCTACAATTATTTTTTTAAACATCAGGAATAGAGAGAATAAGATACCTTCCTCAAAGTCACAGGGCAAGATGACAACATCAGCCAAACTAAAATTTGGCCACAGCATTTTTGCCTGAATTAATGAAAACCAGACAAGTAGAAGGATAAAATGTAGAAAGACTGATTTTGGGAAAAAGCCATGCAGCCACTGATCCACAAGCTTCTGAAAATGTGTATTGAGAAAGGTCGCTTAGGCCATCCTGTTTAGATTCATTTTTTTCCTGTCTCAAATTTAAGAGAATACTTAACTATATAGCAATTTTCAAGACAGAATTCTTAAATATTATTAAATAATTTATTAATATATATGGAAGAATATACATAAAAAATAAACAGAGATTGTCTCTGAGTGGCGGGATTAAGAGAGATTTTTATTTTCAAATTTGTTCTTATGCTGTTTTTGAGCAGACGTAATAAATTGCATGGAGCACACATGCAGTCCACAAACAACTCAGCAACTGAATTATCACTTTTATAATTGGAAAAGAAAAATATGTTTGTTTTGAAAAAAAAGACATCTTAATTTTCACAGATTGAGTTAAGCAAAATCCTAGACTTCATTTTTCGTATTGTTGTTGTTATGTGACGTTGAGTTGGTTCCGACTCACAGCGACCCTATACAGGGTTTCCAAGGCTATAAATCTTTACAGGTGCAGAAAGCCTCATCTTTCTCCCACAGAACGGCTGGTAGTTTTGAACTGCCGACGTTGAGGTTAGCAGCCCGACATGACAGAAATTGATAAGCAAGCACCGTGGATACTTTCAAAATGTCACTAGACGTACCAATAATGCCTGTTTAAGATACTAGTACTAAACAAACATTATCTATTATTAGTTAAACATACTGAGGAAGATGACTATTATTTTTTGAAAAATCATCAATTTTTATACTAAAATAAAATAGCCAATAAAATAAAATAAAATAGCCAATTTTTATACTAAAATAAAACAGTCTTTAGGATTTTAGAAATAAAAACTATTGTCTGTATTGTTCAGGAAGAGATCCCATGTTTAAAAATGACTTGTAAGCAATCAAGTGTTTGAGGAAAGCCTGGTCCATTTTCTACGACTCCTGGTAGGGTGCTGTAGGATAAGCACTCCACCACAAGGTTGGTTTGAACCTCAAGGTCAGTGGTTCAAACTCGCCAGCTGCTCCTCGGAAACCCTACACAGGGTCATTACCGGTTGGAACATCTTTGTGTTAACTTGAAATAGTGAAGCTATCTTCTTGTTGTTAAATGCTGTTGAGTAGGTTCCAGCTCATAGCAACTCTGTATATGGTTTCCAAGTAGTAGCTGGTGGGTTTGAACTGCGGACCTTGTGGTTTGAAGTTCACTGCTGATCCTACAGTACCACACCAGGAATCCATGAGACATAAAAATAAATGTCAGTGTAATGCATACAAAGTGAAAACTGCTAAGAAAAAAAGTTATGCTTTAACAACAAATAATACAGACACTTTTAAAACAAACCAAAAACCCTGTTTTTATACTTTAAAGCTGTTAAAAGAACAAGAAAGTTCATACCAAAAACTTTTATATCACATGTGTGAAAAGGGCTCAATATCCAGAGTATATAAAGAACTCCTACAACAACAAAAAGACAAACAATCCAATTTAAAAATGGGCAGAGAACTTGAATAGACATTTTTCCAAAGAAGGCATGTTGTTGTTAGGTGCCATCGAGTTAGTACCGACTCATAGAAATCTTAAGCATAGCAGAACGACCCATAGCAATCTTATGCACAGCAGAATGGAACACTGCCTAATCCTCAGTATGTTTAACTAATAATAGAGAATGTTTGTTTAGCAGTAGTATCTTAAACAGAAGGTACACAAATGGCTAATATACACATGAAAAGATTTTCAACACCATGAGTCACTATTGCTTTTAAGTGCCCACTAAGTTGGTTCCAATTCATAGAAACCGTATAAAGATTTCCAAGGAGCAGTTGGTGGGTTTGAACCACATTCAGTTAGCAGAGCAGTACTTATCCTACCTACAGCACTATGCCAGGACTCTACTACTAGTTATATATACCCAAAAGACCTGACAGCAGAGATTTGGCATTCACTGCAGCCTTATTCACAATAACTAAAGGTGGAAACAACCCAGTGTCCATCAACATATGAGTGGATAAACAAAATGTGTCACCTATATTCAAGGAAATAGTATTCAACCAAAAAGAGGAATGAAGTTCTAATACATGATGCTATAACATGAAAAGAACCTTAAAACCATTATCCTGGGTGAAACAGTCACTTTTGTGACCATATGATCCCACTTACATGAACTCTGAGTTAACACGCTGGACTGCAAAGCCGGTTTGAACCTCAAGGTCAGAGGTTCAACCTGATCAGTCGCTCCTCAGAAACCCTATGGTGTTGTTGTGTCGTGGAGTCGATTCTGACTGATAAGGGACCCTGTATAGGATTTCCGAGTCTTTAAATCTTTACAGGAGCAGAATGCCTTATCTTTCTCCTGAAGAACTACTGGTAGTTTTGAACTGCTGACCATGAGGTTAGCAGCCCTACTCGTAACCACTACGCTACAAGAGCTCCTTACAAGAGCTCCTTACATTATGGGTCAGAACGGACTCAACAGCACTAAACAACAACAGATTAAGCAAATTCATAGAGACAGTAAAAAGATTGGAATTACCAGGGATTGGAGGCAGGAGGTAAGGGAATTCTTGCTTAATAGGTACAGTGTTTGCCTGGGATGATGAAAGAAGTTTGGGGAATAGACAGTGGTGATGGATACACAACACTGTGAATATGACTAATGCCGCTGACTGAATTATATACTTTAAATGATCTAAATGACAAATTTAATGTTAGCTATTTTACTATAGGAGAAATGTAAAATAGTATGCAAATCACAAGCTAATACATATGTACTCTAGAAAAATAAACACAAGAGAAGAGTCATCAGTTTACCAAATCACATTCCCTATTTATCAGCTGATACATATAACTTACTAATCTCAAATTTAAAAATGGATTTTACACTAACAGAGCTCTAAATCTGTTTGTAGCAAAACTGAAGACTGGTTGGTTGGCTGGTTATGTGTCACCAAGTTGTTTCCAACTCATAGTGACCCTGTATACGGTTTCCAAGAAGCGGCTGGCGGGTTTGAACCATGGACTTTGTAGTTCAAAATGACTCTGTGGCCCAGTGCTTATTCTACAGCACCAGACAAGGACTCCAAGCAGCCAAGCAGTAGATAAGTTTATGGGTGGAGAGAGGGTATAGTTAGGTATGCTCACCACAGAAAGGTCAATCATTCAAAATCAAAAGGGCAACTTTTTCCTAGGATAGTGGAGAAGGGATAGGAAGGTGGGTGGAATGCAAATATGAACCACAGGGAGGTTGTTATGTGGAAAGGATTGTAATCATTGAAATGAAATAGAGTGTATGATTTATTGAACGTAAAGCTGATGATCTTGTCTGTAAACCTTCACTCAATTCACAAAAAGTTTTAAAAAAAATTCATATAAAAATAAGAAAAATCTTCAAAGGATAAAACTAGTATACTTAAAAATTAGGGTTAGTATTCTAGAATGTTAGAAACGTTTAATATTTCTCATCATCAAACCCATATTTTTATTTTATTCCAGTGTAAATCTTTTTATTCCATATAGATTTAACTCAATTCCAGGTAAAACCAACAAATCCCAATGCTTTAATAAACCTATATATAATATCCCAGGTAATATATGGCTTCCACAAGACTTTATGAAAAACTGAAAATAGTTTGTAGAGTCTCACCATACAAAGACTATCAGAGAGACTGCAACCTGGAAAATCCTCACCACTAGCACCATCACGCAGTGGTGTGGCATTGTGGATTAATGTGCCAGACTGTAAAGCTGTTTGAACTGCAAGGTCAGTGGTTCAAGCTCACCAGCTGCACAAAACCTTTACAGGGTCGCTATGGGTCAGAATCGACTTGACAGCAGTTAACAACAACAAGGAAACAGATAATGACGCCCTGTCCAAAGATAGCAGTGCAAAGATCGCGGCCACCATGCATTTAAAGTGGCCCTGTTGGCTACCATCTTTGAGCAGGGACAGCTGCCTGTTTCCTGTTGTTGTTAAATGCCATCAAATAATTTCCAACTCATTCTGTTGTTGTTAAGTACCATGGAATCCTTTACGACTCATAGCAACCTTGTATAGCAAGGATGGGAGACACCCAGCTCTCATTTGGTCTGGCTCTGCCAACGCAACTGCAGGC
>NW_006408579.1:12056246-12072084 GCF_000296735.1 Chrysochloris asiatica
GTAAAGATTTACACCCTTGGAAACTCTGTACAGGGTCGCTTTGAGTCGGAACCGACTCCACAGCACATAACAACAACAACAACATATGTTAAGTATTGTTCTTTACATATTAGCTCTGTTAATCCACATATGGAGTCCTGGTGTGGCGTTGCAGGATTATGCACTGGACTGCAAAGTCAGTTTGAGCTGCAAGTTCAGCAGTTCAAACCCACCAGCCGCTCCTCAGAAACCCTATACAGGGTCACTGTGTTGGAACCGACTCCACAGCACTTAACAACATCAATTTTCATATCAACCTCATGAAGTAAATGTTACTGTTTGTATTGTGAGCCTAATAAAGTCATCAGCTGGTAAGTGGCAGAGCCAGTACTTGAATTATGAAAATCTGGCTTTAAAGGCTGTACTCTAACTGGTTGATAACCAATTAGTTCCATCTGATCCATAAGCATATTAACTATTGGCAAGATGTAATCTTATACTCATATTTTCCATTTTGCTAGTGTGTTTTTCCTTTGCTTCCTCAATTTTACCCACCCTCCAAGATTCTGTATTCTTTTCTCCATACTCACACATTTAACATAGTTGCATATAAGAAGTGTTTTGGGTCATGGTTTGTTTTACAAAAATGAGAACAAACTATTCTACAAGCACTTCTCTGCAATTTGCTTTTCTCCCAGGCATACACAATAGATCTCTTTTCCAGGGGGAAATAGAGATAACTTATGTTTTAAAAATACTTGATGCCACTCCATAGTTTGGATGTAACACAACTTACTCAACTACTCTCTTCTGGTGACAAATCAGCTGGAAAATCAATCCTAAAAATCACCGCCTTGAATTCTATTCTAAGAGCAAGGTTACCCTGAACTCATTTCAGTCTTGAAATTAGTTTACATTTCTTGGGCAGAGAACTTCACATACATTGTCTTTTAATTTTATACCAGCCCTATGATTTAGGCTGTATAGTCCCCATTTGGCAGATGAGTCTGAGAATTAATAAATAAGTTGCTTTAAGTCACATAGCCATAAAGTAGGTGGGACCAAAGCTCCCGCTCTAACCTGTTTTATAGGTACATGAATTCCAAAAAGGGCAGTCCCTAGAATTATCTGTTGTAGTTGCTAAGTGCCTTCAAGTTGGTTCTGACTCACAAAGAACCCCCATCGGCTTTCTACAGAGCAGCTTTGAACCAAGGACCCTGAGGTTAGCAGTACAGTGCTTATCCTTAAGCGCCACACCAGGACTCCAAGAAACACAGAAGCTCAGCCTAAAAGAATGAACATATCTTCGCTCCAGAAACAATCACTAGGGCCCTGGACCTTTCCAGACGCTCAGCAGGGATTTGAGAGCATGTAGCATAGTGGCTATGAATCGGGCTGTGACAGCAAGATCAACAGTTCGACGCTACCAGCTGCTCCGCGGGAGAAAGATGGGGCTTTCTGCTCCCCTAAATATTTACAGCCTCGGAAACCCTGTTCAGGGTCGTTATGGGTCGGAACCGACTCGACGGCATTTAACAACAACAACACCCTCTCAAATCTACACTTCAGTCCAAAAACAACTTCCTGCTGAAAACTTGACCCTTGAGAAGATGCCTAGTGAATGGGGGCATTTTCTCAGAGATGCAGTTGAAACGCACACGATTTGGTAGAATTCGTACTTACAGAAGCGAAGATTAACTAGAGGAAGCAGAAAACGGAAGGGCAAAAACAGAGACACAATTACATTTACTGCAACACAATCAGAAAGCATCTAGACACGAAATGACTCCTCCATCCCTAGCGGCTCCCATACCAGCGTGAAGACGGACGCTTACCTGCAGACCTCCAAACTTTTTTTTGCCTTCAATTATTTCTAACTCCTTGCAGAACGCTACCACGTGTCCAGCTTGTAGGATTCTCAGCCCCCTAAACCACCGCCTAAGTAGAGCCAATCAGAGGGGAGTGCGTCATCACTGGGCGCCAGTAAAAGGCTAAAGGAACATCACTGCGAGCATTAATGGCCCGGAGGCCCGAGGAATGCTGCCGTTGCCATAGGTAACTGAGTTAACGCGTTCCACCTGCGCAAAACCTCCTGGGAGTGGTGGTTCGATCGAGCCCGACAACAGGCCTTCGGTGCGGGAAGAGGAACTACAACTCCCAGTGTGACCTCGAAAGAAGCCGACTATAAAGAAACGGTTATTGCAGTTTTGGTCGAGATCCGGCTCTGAGTCAGGAAAATGCTGCTGACGCCCCAAGAAAGGTCCACCTCAAAGAAAAGGACTGGACTGAATGGCTGGAAACGGTTCACAAGAAAACCGAGTCCCAAGGTGATCCTTCTTTGGAGCTCTAGGCTCTGTCCGGCCGCAGACTAACCGTGGCCCCGCCTACGCTTCCTGTCTCTTTCCCTAAGGGGGATCCTTACCTAGGCCGCCCCTGCCTGCATTTCCCAGAGTGAAGGGGTGTTAGGAGCTTCGGATTATGGGTTGTTGGTGGGCTGTACCAAGGAAGGACTGATTCCATCTTAACACTCTTCTCAAACTACGGAGGTCGAGTAGTCCCCAACCATGTGAAGGGCATTAACTCGTCCCTACACTCTCCCACTTCCATATAATTTTAGAAAAATTTTTATTCGTTTCTTTAAAAAAAAAAAAAATTATTTTATGTTTTCCATATCACTGGGAACTGATCTTCATTCGATCTTCATTAAATCCTCTACCTCATATTCTTCATTTTACAGTTTTACAAATAGGATCTAAAATGAACCCAAGAAACAAGTGGATATTGAATACTTCATTTGTTTTAGATGGGAATTTCTGAATTCAACCAACATTTTTTAAAAATTTATTTTCTTCGTATTTTTTTTTTTTTATCTCTTTAGATGCTTGAAGCATACGTAAGTGACATGTGTAAAGTCATTATGTACTTTCCACACAAACTTTTTATAACAGCCACAAAAAATAAATGTCTTAACTGTAAGTGGTAGTTAGGTGCGTGGAGACTCATAGTGACCCTGCAAAGGGTTTCCGAGGCTATAAATCTTTCACGGGAGCAGAAAGTTCTCCGGCTGAACCGCAGGTAGTTTCGAACTGCCGACCTTGAGGTGAGCAGCCTTACGCATAACCACTACACTACCACAGCTCTTTTTAAATGTAACTGAGAGTACCAAAATGGAAAGGCCGAATGACTACTTTCACCAGCTGTTTCACCAGTAAGTTAGGTTTTTCTAAAACAAAAACACACCTGTAGACATGTGTTCTTTCTGAGGCAGGCCAGCAATTGTTCTTGAAATTTATTCTAAATATATTGTTGTTGTTAAATGCCTTCAGTTGGATTCGGAGAATCCGCTTGAATCACCGACCTTGTGGTTCAAACCAACCTTGGAGTCCCATCACATTAACATGCAGAACCACACCAGGATGTTGTTGTGTAGTGCCTAAATAATGCTCAATACACACTCCACTTGATGATGATCATCTTATCCTATAGAGACTTGGAAACCAAGCTTGCTCCTGTTATTATAAGTTACATAATGGGTTGGACCTGAAATAGTTTATCAATATATACTTGATGAAAGATAAATTTTGGGACAATTTCCTAGAACTTTAAAATGAAGGATTTTCATTGTTTCCATTTTGTTTCTGCCTATAATATTAGAAGGTTTTTAAAAAAGGCTTCTTGAAGTGCTCAGTTGTTTTTTTTTTAGAAGGATCAGTTCTTTCTTTGTTTCGGTGACAAAATTGTTCAGCAATACAGCTGCATTAATTAGTGTCTGTACTTTGTAGGTGAAGTGTTATGTAAGTGAAATAAGGTATTACACCTTTTACACTTTCATCTGTCAGTATGCTAGTTTGTATATTTCCTTAAAAACCGACCTGCATTACTAGCAAAGCAAATGCTTCTATTTGTTAAATGACAAGTGACTATTAAGGGAGAGTTCTGCAAGCATCAGGCAGTTGTAAAGTGAAGACAAGAGATGTCCTAATAGTATGATTTCTCATTTCAGATTGATATCTGACTGATATGGGTAAAACTTACTTGATTTCTATTTTATTTTTGTTTTGTAAGATAGGAAAAGTAGAATTGGTCACCCCTTACCTCCACTCCCCTAGTTCTTATTGGACCAAACAATATTCCTGATTGAGGTAAGGTAAGAAAACTTATTGCTACATGTTACTCCTGTTAAGAGGAGCCTAAGAAGTGGATAAGCACAGGACTGCTAATCATAAGGTCAGTGGTTCAAACCCACCAGCTGCTCTTTGGAAACCCTATACAGGGTTGCCATGAGTCAGGTTGGCAGTTCAAATCAACCCAGTGACTCCATGGGATAAAAACCTGGTGATCTGCTTTGGTGAAGATTCACCCAAGAAAACACTGTGAGACAGTTCTACTCTTTCACGTGGCGTCACTATGAATATAAATCTATTTCACCACAACAACAACAAGGAAGCCATACCTATCTCCAAGAAGATTTGCTTCCGACACTTGGATAGCAAAACCAAAAATCAAACCCATGGCTGTTGAGTTGGTTCCAATTCATAGTGATCCTCTAGGACAGAGTAGAACTGCCTCATAGGGTTTCCAAGGCTGTGTCATAGGGTTTTCTACAGCGTCACACCAGTGCCTAGCGGGGTGCTGTAGAATAAGTACTCAACCATAGGTCAGTTTGAACAGCAAGGTCCACGCTTCAAACTCATCAGCAGCTCTTTGGAGACTCCTTACAGGGTCAATATGAATCAGAAGTGACAAGACAGCGCTTAACAACAACAAATCTTTACAGAAGCAGACTGCCACATCTTTCTCCTACAGAACAGCTAGTGGTTTTGAACTTCTAACTTTTTGGATGACTTGATTAATTAATCAGTATTTGAGTGGATTTTCATGAGGATATCATAGCTAGTGTTTCTTTGTTCTAACCCTGAAAATACTGATGACTCAGTCCTACCCCAATTTAATGAGAATCTCTGAAAGTATAACCCAAACAAGGGATAAAAACAGTCTATGTCCCAGAGAAGCTTATTGATCCTTCATACTGTTCTGTGTTCTTTTGCTGAACTTTCTAATGAATGCTGAAGGGAAAGAATAGAGGGTACATTTTTATATGCTTTAGAAGGATGCTTTAAAATGGTGAGGTTAATTGAGATAATGTATATTAATGCTCTTATATTCTATTACCTGCAGCCTACCTTTGACCCTGACAATGTGGAACAGTGGATGAAGGTAAGGGCTTTTTAAGATTAAGATAGAAAAATAATGAGAGTAAGACATAACCAGATGGTAAAGGAATACGAATAGTTCTCTATTTTAGACATACTGTGCAATTTTTATTCTCATGTGACTATTTTTATCACCTTTTTATACTTGGTAGTATTTTTTTTTTCATTCTGTTCCTTGAAATATATGAAATTATATGTAAGAATGGAAAGAAAAGGAGTATAGATAAGAAAAGACATAGAAATTTTTACTGTCATGAGGATCCAATGAAGAAGGATTAAAGGACCAGGGAAAGAGAAGCTTTGAGAGAGGATGTTGTGATCTCCCTGAGATATTTGAAAAACTGTACTGTGGTTACATTGATTGACCGGAGGACCTGTAGATAGAAGCTACATGGTCATCATACAAGGATAAGTAAAAAAGTAAAGTTGCAAAATCATAGAAACCTTTATTACACAACATTTCCAAAATGTGAAGCCGGTACTTCTGAGCATAGCTTCCATCTAGGTCTATACACATCTGAAGTCTCTATTTCCATCTCCATGACCCTTTCCTGTTGAATTTACATCATGTCAAAATGGTCATTTTGACATCATCAAGGGGCTCATATCATGTTCCTTTTAAATGTTCTTGAGTTTTGGGAACAAAAATAAGTTTGAAGGGACAATATCAGGGCTATAGATTAGATGGGGTAAGGTTTCCCAATGAAATTCTGAGAGGACAGCCCTTGCTACCTTCAAAGAACGAGCAGGTGCATTATCATGATGGAAAAGAATTCCTTGGCACAACTTTTCTGGCCTTTTTCTCACCAATGAAGTTTTCTATTGTCTTAAAATTCTTCCTAATAAGCCCCCATGGTCATTTTGTAGATTTCAAGAAACTCTATCAAGATTACCCCTTTGGAATTCCCCCAAAAACCTTTTAAGATGACCTTTGCTTGTTAACTTACCCAACAAATTCCCTTGGAAGCCACTGTTTTGATTGGACCTTGCACTCTAGATTATATTGGTAAATCCGAGACTTGCCCTTGTTACAATATGTTACATAAAATTATCTTTATTAGCTTCTTTCTTGCTTAAAATATGGATGGAAAAATCGTTTCTTTGAACTAGCTGATCTTTGTACAGTGCTTTTGACACTGAGCAAGCCAGAAGCTTGTTTAGGCCAAGATGTTCACTTAAAATTGAAAATGCTGAGCCATGTGAAATCCCAACTTCAGTAGCTGTCATATCAATGGCAATGCTACAATCTTCATACACCAGTTTCTGGACATCAGCCACAGTTTCTTAAATCATCCAAGTTGATGGTCTTCCCTCAGCTCATCTCTGAGGTCTTCTTAAAATGCTTCTCCATATATAAACTGTTGTTTTATGTGGGCAGCATTACAATGAATTCGTTGCAAAGCGTCCATAGTTTGGGAAGGTATCCACTTCAATTTTATTATAAAATTTGATAGTAGCCCTGACCTCAAAAAAACAAAATTTTTCCCCCTGTGGCACAAAAAATTACCCCAGTGAGACTGAGACAGTGAGAGAACCTGTCTGCAGCCATCCACTAATCAAAGACATGTTTAAACATGGTTTGTGTGGAATAAACTCTTGTATGTGTGAACTGGAGCCCTAGTAGCAATACTTTTGACCTACCCTCATAAGTAAAAAAAATTAATGACTAGATTTATCCTAATATGGAGAGGATGTTCTTTTTAAAAGAAAAGTTTTCCAATACTGGAGGTACTGAAGTTAAGAGTCTGTCTGAGCATTCAGTGAGGGTGAAATTGGGTTGAGGTCTGAGATCTCTTTCAGGCCTGAAATGTAGGAGGGTGCTTCATACAGTTCATGGAAAATTTCATCATCTTTTAACTCCATTTTTCATTGAATTTTTGAAACCCCCTTGTATATTTTTGAGTCTTAAGTGCCATTAAATTAAATGTACCATTAACACCATTTAAGGTGCTTGCCTTTGAGTGTCTAATTGATACCTCGCCATACTCAATTCATTTGTGTGCCACATGTTGCAAAATCTTGCAACTTTTTCCTGGGAATAATATTCTGCCTCATACTACTTTAAAGATTTATTATCTAAATTGACATGCATCACAAGCACCAACCAGACTGAATCAAGTCCATATAGGATCATTTTTAGCCATTCAGCCATTTATTTTATTAAGTTCCTACTAAATATTAGCCAGGACTCCTGGTGTGGCACTGTGGGTTAATGTGCTGGACTGCAAAGTCGGTTTGAACCTCAAGGTTGGTGGTTCAAGCTCACCAGATGCTCCTCAGAAACCGTATACAGGGTTGCTATGCATCGAAACCGACTTGACGGCGCTTAACAACAACAAACAAATACTAGCCAACTGTGTTGGGCATTGGAGACAAAACAGTGTACAGAGCAGGTATAGTCTCTGCCCTCTATAGTGTATAGTCCAGAAGGGAAGAAACAATTTACTTAAAGCTGATTAAGAGACATAATAGAAGTAGATGGTTGGGGTGGGGGGTGGGTGAAGGCACTAATTTAGCTGAGGCCTAGCCACGCCTGTTATCTGAGATGTCTCTTAGTGGGTGGGTTTGAATTGTCAACCTTTCAGCTAGTAGTAAAATGCTTAACCACTTACACCACCCAAAAATTTTTTCCAATTTAGTGTTGCTGCTATTGGATGCCACTGAGTCAATTCCAATTCATAGTGACCTGTGTACAACAGAATAAAACCCTGTCCAACCTTGCACCATGCTCACAATTACTATGTGTGAGCCCATTGTTGCAGTCACTGTGTCAGTCCGTCTTACTGGACTCTCTGCTTTAGTAAGTATGATGTCCTCCAGGGATTGGTCCTTCCTGATCACATGTCCAAAGTACATGAGTCTTGCTACCTGTCATATAAGGTGCATTCTGACTATACTTCTTTCAAGACAGTTGTGTTCAATCTTGACAGTCCATGGTATATTCAATGTGCGTTTGAATTATGGTGTTGAAGAAGAATGTTTAAAGCAGAACAAACAAATCTGTGTTGGATGAAGTACAGCCAGAATGCTCCTTAGACAGCAGAGTGGCCAGACTTGTCTCTCATACTTTGAACATATGATCAGGAGGCATCATCAGTCCCTGGAAAAGGACATCATGCTTGATAAAGTAGAAAGTCAGTGGAAGATCCTCAATTAGATAGATTGACACAGTGACAGCAGCATCGGGCTCAATTGCAACAATGATTCTGGGGATGGCGCAGGACCAGGCAGTTTCAATCTGTTGTGCATAATAAGGTCACTATGAACAGACTCGACGGCACCTAATAACAACAAGAACAACTCTTGAACATTGACCAGATCTTTTTGTACATGGACTATGTGCATACCTTCCATCTTGTTTTGTAAAATTCTTTCAGCTTGTAAAATTCCAAATGTTTCCTTTTCTTTTGATATTCTAACTTCATTTCTTTACACATTTCATTGTAATACTTTCCTCTGTCTTCTTGAGCTGTCCTTTGAAATTTTCTGTTCAGCTATTTTACATGATCATTTCTTCTAGCTACGACATGACATCTTCTGTATGTTCAAGAGAAAGTTTCAGAATCCTTTCACACATCCATTTTGGTCCCTTTTTTCATGTCTTTCAAATTACCATTTGCTTTCTTGTATGGTGTCCTTGATTTCATCTTACAGCTTCTCTGGTCTTCTGTCATTAATGCTCAAATGCCAAATGTATTCAAGAGATGGTCTGTAGATTCATGTAGGATATACTCAGGGTGCTATTTTAGGTCTCATGGACTTGTTTTAATTTTCTGCACTAGTAGTAGTAGTAGAGGGAGTGGAAGAAGGATATGGATAGGAGGTTGATGTTAGAGAGTAGGTTATCAAAGTTTGGTTTGAACATTGTAAATTCTGCATGACCTGTGAGTGGGCTGCTGAAATGAAATGGAGGGGAAGGCTGTTGAAATGCAGGAAATCAAGAAACTCTAAGTTGTGACTCATCCTCATGGATGCTGAAATCACTTAGAATCTGGCAGAAATTGGAATAAAACTGTAAACTGTAGGCAGGTCTTTGCAAATCCAACAGTTTATCATGATTTATAACTCATCCTTCCCTTGATTTGATAGACTATCTCATTACCCCAAAGTATTCTTCTACTTTATTGAGCTTTCTAAAAATCATTTTCATTGTGTCACTTTTGTGCTTGTGAACTTACAGTGATTCTGTGTGCCATCAGATATTGTTGTTAAATACCATCAAGTCAGTTCCAACTCATAGGGACCCTGTATAAGGTTTCTGAGGAGCAGCTGGTGAATTTGAACCACTGACCTTGTGATTCAAACTGACCTTGGGGTCCAGTGCATTATCCCACAGTAGAAACTCCCTAAATTCCTGATTGGCATTAAAGGACCCCTCTCTACCTTCAATTTCAATCTACCTGTTATGGTCTCTTTACTGGTACCTGGTGTGACCAAGTGTCTTCCTCTCTTTTAGGTAAGTCTTCCTTTTCCTTTTTCTTTCTAGACCCCCAACATGAAATATGTCTTCTCTCTGAAACAAATCTAGAACTTTCTCTTACAGCTCAACTTGAGATGGCTTTCCTCAGTGTACAACCACCTCACCCTCCTGGACTACCTAATCTCATCACTTAATGCTCTTTCCAAGGGAGAAAGATGGGCTTTCTATTCCCATAAAGATTTACAACCTCGTAAACCCTGTGAGTCAGAACCAAATTGATAGCACACAACCAGCACCAATAATACTCTTTTCCTTGAAATTATTTTGGCATTTATACATTATGATACAGCATCAAGCGCAGAGGATTGAAAGTGATTTGGATACTTTCAAAAATATATTGCTCAAAAAACTGGTATATGCACAAGCAGTATGCACATGGGAGTATATCAAGACACTTGTGTTTCTTCATGGCTTTCAAGAAATGAAGAAGTGCTTTGTAGCCACCATATCTGCTGTCCTTGGTTGTCTTGGTTACCCAGGGCCACCATAATAAAAAAAATACCACAAAGTGGTTGACTTTGAAGAACAGAAATGATTATCTCATAGTTTTTGGAGGCTGGAATTCCAGATCATGGCATGAGCTCCAGCAGAGGTTCCTCCCTTGTTTGTAGCCCAGGTGTTCCTTGGTGAAGTTCCTTGACTTTTAAAAGGTCTTCACATGGTGATGGTATTCTCCCTATGTGTGTACCGCTATGTGTATTCTTCTCTGTTTATAAAACACTGCTTAAAAAGAATTACGTTTAGGACCCAACCTACTCTGCCGTATTCTCATAAACATGACAAAATAAAACTTTTATTTCCAAACAGGGTCACATTCACAGGTACAAGGGTTAGGATTTCAACATATGGTTTTTGGGGACTCATATCTTTTCACAATGATGATGGTAGGCTACAAAAGGACTGGAGCATACCATGGGATTGATGTGTACCCTGGGAACATGTAGAATGTACAAGATCATGGGAATAGCTATATAGTTTCTTTGTGAATTACATGCTTATTATAATCTTCTTGTTAGATACCATCGAGTTGGTTCCAACTTACAGTGACTTTGTATAGTGCTTCCGCTTCCGAGGAGAGGCTGGTGGGTTTGAACTGCAAACCTTGTGGTTAACAATTCAGTGATTATCCTACAGGGCCATGCCAGAACTACTGTCTATAGCCTAGTTATTGAGTAGTAAACTTTTGAAGTTGTTCATTTATTTTCGAATCACCCTGCATATCCCTAGAATTGTTCTTTAGAATTGTCATGTTTGTTATACACATGGCCTATGGAACCAAAAGAAAAATGCACTCAGCATGACTTTCACTTTTGTCTTCACCTTAAACCCATCACAGTAACACTAGGTTTTAAGTAGAGCTTATTGAAGGGATGAGTTGTTAATAAAGACACAATGTTTGTCTTACTGAATTATTATTTAAGATAAACCTATTTCTTACATGGATTCCTGATGTGGCGCTGTAGGATCAGCACTGGACTTCAAACCACAAGGTTGGCAATTGAAACCCACCAGCTGCTCCTTGAAAACTATATAGGATTGCTATGAGTAGGAAGCAACTCAATGGCACTTAACAATATTTCTTATTTATTTTGAGGTAAAAATTATAAGGATGTGATATTTTTAAATAGAATTCAGTATTTGTTTTTTTGATGTCTTGGTTTTCAGTGCTCTCCCAAACATTTGCTTTGTTAGAAATAAGCAGACAGTTTTCTTTATTCCCTTATTTGTCATTTCCAGACTCGAGTCTTTTTTAGTGTCAAGATCAGTCTTCCTTCTAGTTCCCAAGCTCTCTACCTTCTTTGTTGAAGAGCTTGTGTAAATTTTCACTCAGATGGGATGGCACTTCACATAAGTTATTTCTTTACTAGCCTGAGGAACTAAATAAAGTCTACAATCCTGTTTTTGTTGTTTATTTTTGTTTAAGGGTGTTAGCTTTATCAAATTAATGTTCAGTTTATTTGTACATCATTTGCATATATATGTATGTACAAACAAAAACATACTTCTGTATGAAATTTGTCTTGTTGTCCTAGAATTTCAGATCCTTAAGGGAAGAGACATAAGCCAAGCATATTTGATAGTCCAGTAAATGATATGTATGTCCAAGATGAATATGGGTACGTGTGAGACTGTGGGAAATAATGTGACAAAAGCCTGTTCTGCCAAAGTGCCCTCATAAAGCACTGGAGATGCTCACTTGTCTGTATCAAGAAATTAGGGAGACAGTTACCTGCCCAACCAATTGATAGAAACCCATATTTGTCCCCATTCCAAAGAAAGGTGACCCAGCGAATGTAGAAATTCTCTAACAGTATCATTAATACTAAATGCAAATAAAATTTTACTGAAAATAATTTAAAAATGGCTGCAGCAGTACATTGAAGGAAAGATGCCAAGCAATTCAAGCTGTATTCAGAAGAGGACATGGAGCAGAGATACCATTGGTGACATCAGATAGATCTTTGGCTGAGAGCAGGGTATATAAGAAATTTGTTTACTTGTGCATTGTTGATTTTGCAGAGGCATTCGGCTATGTGGATCTTAACAGACTATGGCTAACATTACGAAGAGTATTCCAGCACACTTCATGGTGCTCAATAGAAACCTGTACATAGACTAAGAGGCAGTCACTGGAGCAGACAAGGGGATGCTGAGTAGTTTAAAATCAGAAAAGGTATGCATAGTGATTGTATCCTTTCAGCATATTTACTCAATCTGTATTCGAGAAGTTGGACTATGTCGTTAAGAACATCGCATTGGGATTGGAGGAAGACTCAGTAATATACAAAATACAAGTGAAGATGGTATAAGGCACTTACTGATAAAGATCAAAGACTACAATATTTAGTATGAATTTCAACTCAAAGAAAACAAAAATCATCACAACTGGACCAATAAATAACATAATGATAATGGAGAAAAGATTGAAGTTGTCAAGGATTTCATTTTACTTGGATCCATAATCAATGTCCATAGAAGCAGCAGTCAAGAAATTAAATGACATATTGCATTGGGCAAATCTGCAAAAGTCCACCTTAAAGTGTTCAGAACAAAGATGTCACGTTGAGGAGTAAGGTGTGCCTGACCCAAGCCATAGTATTCTCAATCACCTCATATTCACACAAAAGCTAGGTAATGAATAAGAAGACTGAAGTAGAATTGTTATATTTGAATTATGGTGTTGGTGAATATTGAATGTATTGTGAACTGCCAGAAGTATGAACAAATCTGTTTTGGAAAAAGTAGGACTGGATTGCTCTTTAGAAGTGATGATGGTGAGAATTTGTCTGTCATTTTTGGACAGGAGGGACTGGTGCCTAAACAAGGGTCATCCAGAAAGAGGAAGACCCTCAAAAAGAAGGCTTTACACATTGGCTGTAACAATGGGCTAAAACATAACAATTGTGATGATACAGGAGCAGACGGTGTTTCATTGTGTTGTACCTAGGGTCACTATCAGTCAGAACTAATTGCAGCACCTGACAATACCAATAGACCTCAATTAGATCACATTTTCTTCTGGTTTATATACTTTCCTATGTTGTTGTTGTTGGTAGGTGCCATCGAGTCAGTACCAATTCATAGCAACTTAATACACAACAGAATGAAACACTGCCTAGTCCTGTGCCAACCTCGCAATCGTTGCTACAACTAAACCTATTGATACTACCACTGTGCCAATCCATCTCCTTGGGGGTCTTGCTCTTTTTTTCTGACCCTCCATTTTTCCAAATATGATATCCTTCTCCAGTGGCTGAGCCCTCCTGACAATATGTCCGAAGTATGAGAGATGAAGTGAGGCTGTCCTGGCCTCCAAGGAGCAAGCACTCTGGCTGCTTCTTACAACATAGATTGGTTTGCTCTTTCGGCAGTCCATAGTACTTTTAATATTCTCCAACACCTTAACCCAAATGCATCAATTCTTCTGTGGTCTTCCTTATTCACTTTCCAACTTTTACATGCATATGAGGTTATTGAAAATACAATGACTTGAGTCAGGCGCACCTTAGTTCCCGAACCGATGTCTTTGCTCTTCAACACTCTAAAGAGGTCTTGTACAGCAGATTCACCTAATGCAGTACGTCATTTGATTTATTGACTGCTGCTTTCATGAGGGTTGATGGTTGATCTGAGAAAAATGAAGTCTTAGACAACTTCAACCTTTTCTCCATTTATATGGATATTGTTTATCTATCCGTCCAGTGCTGAGGATTTTTGTTTTCTTTACATTGACATGCAATCCATACTTAATGTTGTGGTCTTTGATCTTCATCAGTAAGTATTTTAAGTCTTCTTCACTTTTAGCAAGCAAGGTTATATCATCTGCATACCAGAGGTTGTTAATGAGTCTTCCTTCAATATTGATGTCATGTTTTCCTTCATATAATCCAGTTTCTCGAATTAATTGCTCAGCATCAGATTGAATAAGTATGGTGGAAGAATAAAACCTTGGCACACAGCTTTTTAATTTCATATCATTCAGTATTCCCTTCTCTTGTTTGAACAACTACCTCTTCTTGGTCTATGTACAGGTTCCTCATGAGCACAATTAAGTGTTCCAGAAGACTCACTCTCCACAGTGTTGTCCATAGCTTGTCATGATCCACACAATTGAAAGCCTTTCCGTAGTCAGTAAAGCACAGGTAAACATCTTTCTGGTAGTCTCTGCTTTTCGCCAAGATCAATCTGACATTAGCAGTTATAGCCCTTGTTCTATGTCCTCTTCTGAATCCAGCTTGAACATCTGTAAGTTCTCTGTCAATATGTGGTTGCAGCAGTTTTTGAGTTCTCTTTAGCAAAATTTATTCCATGCAATGTTAGTGATACTGTCTGATGATTTCCACATTCCTTTGGCCACCTCTCTTAGAATGGTCATGAATATGGATCTATTCCAGTCACTTGGCCAGGTAGTTGTCTTCCAAATCCCTTGGCATAGGTAAGTGAATGCCTCCAGTGCCATATCAGTTTGTTGCAAGATTTCAGTTTGTATCTTATCAATTCTCGGTGCCTTGTTCTTTGCCAAAACCTCCAATGCTCCTTAGATTTGTTCTTTCAGGATCATTGGCTCTTGATCATATACTACCTATTGAAATAATTGGACAGTGATAATTTATTTTTGGTACAGTGACTCTTTGTATTCCTTCTATCTTATTTTGATGCTTTCTACATCATTCAATATTTTGCCCCTTAAATCCTTCATTACCAGAAGTCAAGACTTGAATTTTTTCTTCAGTTGCCTCAGCTTGATAAATGCTGAGCGTGTTCTTCCCTTTTGGTTTTCTAACTCCAGGTCTTTGCACATTTTGATATAATATTTGACTTTGTCTTTTCAAACTGCCCTTTGAAATTTTCTATTCAGCTCTTTTACCTACTCATTTCTTCCTTTTGCTTTATCATCTCTATGCCCGAGAGCAAGTTCCATGCGGGGAGACCAGCTCTCCGCGGGGGTCGTGGGATACGAGAGGAGACACGGAGTCGGCAGTGAAGAAATGAATGAATGAATGAATGCAATTGAAAGGCTTTTCAGCTTGCTGTTCCCTTTTTCTCTGCTCCTGCCTTCTGCCAGCCCAGCTCAGCAAGTCTTTATTTTTATACTTAAAACTACACAGTACATGAATTGACACTTTTATCATTTCTTGAATTATTACACAGTTAATCACAACATTCTTGCACCTGGTCATTAGACAACCTTGACAAAAATACTTCTGTGATGTTCAGACTGACCTTCATCTCCCTTCCCAGTATGTGAATAAACTGTTTCTTCTTGTTTCTACTAAAAAATTATCAACTTTCTATCCTACATAATGTATTATTATTTTCATAATAAAGATATTCACTAAATCACTTGGAAGCTATGTGGTATAAAGCCCAACCTGGCTACTTGCTGCAAGAAGTGTAGATTAACAAGTCAAAACTATCCTTCACTCAAGTTCATTATTGTCTGCTTGTTTACGCAGGTGCTTGTATGTAGGGGTTTGAGAAGTCTAGCTAGTGACTGATTGTGGTGAGGTCTATGGGGGTAGGTCAGCTTGACTCTAATTTGCTATCTGCTTTTGTGGTCTCACAAATGCAGTTACTTAGGTTTTCTGTGAAAGGGAGTAATTTACACAATTCTCTTTGTATTCAGTCCACCAAAGCTGAAAGCAATTGTTGATAAGCCAGTTTT
>NW_006408579.1:12073989-12100728 GCF_000296735.1 Chrysochloris asiatica
CAACATTGTACTTCATGGCAGACTTGATATGTTCTTTCTGGTGATGAATTGAATGCAGTGTCATTTGTCTTCAATTTGGCATTCTCATCATAATAAACCACGTGTTTGTCAGATTCAAAATGGCCAATACCAGACCATTTCAGCTTACTGATAATGTCTAGGATATTGATGTTTATGTGTTCCATTTCATTTTTGACAGTTTCCAATTTGCTAGATTCATATTTTCAGCATTCCATGTTTTGATTATTAATAGATGTTTACAATTGTTTCTCTTTATTTTGAGTTGTGCGCCATCAGCAAATGAAGGTCCCGAAGCCTTTACTCCATTCATGCCGTCACAGTCAGTTCTACTTTGAGGAGGCAACTTTTCCCCAGCTGTACTTTGAGTGGCTTCCAAACTGAGGCCTCATCTTCTGGCACTATATCTGACAATATTTTGATGCTCTTCATCATGTTTCAATATTCAGTATTCTGGTGCTAACATTGTTTCTTTGCCGTTCATAAGGTTTTCAGTGACTGAATATTTGGAAATAGTCCATCTCTCCTTCCTAGTCTGTCTTCTTCTGGAAGCTCAGCCAAACTTGTCCCTTTTGGTGACCCTGCTCGTATTTATACACCTGTGGCATAGCTTCCAGAATCATAGCAACACGCAAGCCACCACAGTAGACAAAAACTGAAAGACGAGTAGTGGATATTTTCCTGTATGTTCTGTTTTTTACATCGTTTTCAAACTTTTCAACTGTATTCACCTACATCTGTCTAATTTAAACTTAATTTATGAAACTCATAAGAATTTGGATGGTATAACCAGAGCAAGTTTTAGCAGAGTTAATCCCAGTCTTTACATAAGGCGCAAGACGGAAAGTCATTTTCAGAGTACGTCATACATTCATATAAAATATGAGAAGTACATTTTTCTTTTAATAAAGTCTTTCATTCATTCTTTCGGCAAGCATTTATTGGGTACTTATTATGTGCCCTGGTGGTGGACTGCTAACCAGGTCAGCCGTTCAAACCCAACAGTTACTCCACAAAAGAAAGATAAGGCTTTCTGCTCTTGTAAAGATGTACAGCCTCAGAAACCCTATGTAGGGTTGCTAAGAGTTGGAATGGACTCAACAGCAGTGAGTCTGGTTTTACCTTTTATGTTGGAAGCACTATTCTAGGTGGTAGGGACTCGATAGAGAACAAAGACAAAAATCTCTATCCTCAAGGAACGTAACATTGTATTGGTGGAAGACAATAAAATAATTAAGTTCCGTAGTAAGTTATGGTGTTCTGGTGTGGTGGTGCAGGATAAGCACTGGACCGTAGGTCAGTTTGAACTATCAGAGTCCGCGATTTAAAGTCATCTCCTCCGGAAACCCTATGCAGGGGCACCATGAATTGGAATCAACTCAACTCAGTGGCACTTAACATCAACAACAATAGTAAATTAAAAGGTGATACATGCTATTAACAAAAGCAAAGCACAGGGAGAGCCAGGACAAGGGTGATTACAATTTATATCGTATGCTTAGAGAAGACCTCACTGAGCAGGTGGCATTTGAGCGGGACTGGATGGTGTGGGAAAGAATGATAGGAATATATGGGGTAGGCAGAGGGCATGGAAGTGTAGTGGCCCTCAGGTGAGAATGTGTTTGGCATATTTGAGGAGTGATGAAAAAGTGTGGCTGAAGTAGAATGGGCCAAGGGAAGAAGTAGCAAGCAAGGAGATTGAAGAGTTCACAAAAGGCCTGATGGTGCAGAATCCTTAAGCACATTGTGAGGGCTGTTGTTCTGAGATAGGGTTTTAAGAGGAGTGATGATATGAGTTTAATTTTATAAGGGTCACTCTGGCTACTGCTGTGAGAGACTTTGCAGAAGCCTGTCAGGAAATTGTGGTACCTTGCATCTGTGTGATAGCAGAAGAGGTGACTAGAAAGGCTCAGACTCTAGATACATTTTCAAGATAAAGTCAACAGATTTTCTGGCTGCGTGTGCTTGTCTGTCTGTGTGTGTGTGTAATTGAGCAGGACTCCCAAGGTTCAAGGTTTTCATCCAAAGGAACTGAAGGAATACATTGTCACTACCTGTGTTGGAAGATTGGAGGACTCAGCGGAAGTGGGGAAAGCAAGTTTGGGAGGAGGAGGGAAGGCCAGGAGTTCAGGGATAAGAAGTTCTTTTGTACTGTTCAGGTAGATCAAAATGCCAAGATAGTGTGCACATCTTCCTCAGTCCATTCCCCATTCTAGTGAATTTGACTGTGTTTTTGATAGACTCCCCATTCTGGATGATTATAGTCCAATTAGTCTGTTCATTCCAGTTTTATTCAATGTACTTTGCCTAATATAAGGGTAAGTCAAAAAGTATAGGTAGGAAATCATAGAAACCTTTATTAAACAAATGATCAAAATGTGAAGTTATTATTTCTTGACATATCCGCCATCTAGATCTGTTTCTATCTCTGTAATCTTTCCCTGAGGAATTCTGCCTTCTTTGATTTCCATCAGATCAAAATGACAGCTTTGATTGACATCCTTGAGGGACTCAAAATATGTTCCTTTGAAATGTACTTTGAGTTTTAGGAACGCAAAGATGCCAGGAGGGGCAAGATATCAGGGCTGGAGGATGAAATGGGGTAATGATCCCCAATGAATTTAGCATAGTCCTTGCTACCCTTTAAGAATGAGCAGTGCATTGTCGAAATGGGAGAAAAAAAGTTTCTTCAGCACAACTTTCCTGGCCTTTTTCTCACCAATGTAGTTTTCAGTTTTCTTAAGACTTATTTTAATTTGCCCCTGTGATTGTTATGGGCCCTTTGAGAAAGTCTATCAAAATTTGGAATCCCCAGAAGCAGTCACCATCACTTTCTCAACTGACCTCTCTGAATTTAACTGGCTCAGCAAATCCCTGGGAACCCACTATTTTGACTAGATATTTTGTTGTTGTCGTTGTTGTTGAAGACAGTGAAAGTGTATTGAGAACTTCTTTGAAGTCATCTACTGATCACAGAGACATATTTAAACATGTCTTATTTGGAATAAGCCTGTGTTTGTATGGACTGGAGTCCTAGTAGCAATACTTTTAGGCTTACTGTCTAAGACTAGATCTCTAAAAAAGGCAAACATATATTCCAGTACCTCATTACTAATGTTCTAAATGAAATTCCAGGACCCCATTACTAAGGCTCTAGACAAAAGTTGGAGTCCTGGTGTGGCACTATAAGGTAAACTCTGGACTTCTAACTGTAAGGTTGGTGGTTCAAACCAACCAGCCACTCCTCAGAAATGCTGTACAGAGTTGCTATGAGTCAGAAGACTCACCTACACATACCAACATCTACAAAGTGTTTATCATCTTACTGGATTTTTTTTCTTCCTATCCTATCGAAGAGAGTAGAAAAAGCCTCAGACTTGGCAGTTTCAAAAGCATTTTCTGCTGGAAATTCAGTTTTACCCAGAAGGCACTGGAGCCAAATCATAAATTTGGAAACATCTGAGCAAGTAAAGGATCATGATGAAGCCTATGCAGAAGGTAAGATAATACTTTTTTCCCTGCAATGTTAACAGTTCTTTGGAGTACAGTTTGTTAAAACATAATCCATACGTATGAAGAGGCTTCAAACAATTCTTCCATGAACTTCTTAAAGTCCTTCATACTTCATACTACAGAATGGAAGCCTTTCTTTTTCTCCTCTTTAATTTTGGTTTCTTCCTATAGCCCTGGAACTAACTTACTCTAGCACGAACTCCAGTATTACAAGTAGGGATATCTTGAAAGCCAGTTTTGTTTCCTGAAATAGAACCCCATCCAGAGGCAGTTTGACTTAACACAATCAACTGGTTAAGTGTTAAAGGTAATAGTCCTGCAGCACAGATGTTAGCTTGTTAGTATTATACAGATAATTTGACCATTATTTTCAACTACCTGATTCACTTATTTTCTAATTTATATAGCATGCATCCTTCTCTTGAAGGCCCATTTCCTGAGAGCTAGTTGATAACAGTAATAACAATGATGAAAGCAATCCAAAGTAGACATTTTCCTTTGAAATCCCATGCTCTTACTGTTTAACAATGATGAAGGAAATGCGAAAGCAGAATTTTTTTCCATTCCAATATATTTTACGGAGATTTTCCAACTATCGGTAGGAAAGCAATCCAAATGGAACTGGCTTTCAGGATTTTCTTTCTGCCTCAGTTGGGCAGTCCTTCTTAATCTGCTTTACTGGTTCCCATAATCTCTTTTATCATCATTATTATTATTATTATTATTGTGAATTGAGTGAAGGTTTACAGATCATCAGTCCCACATTCAACAAATTATACACTTTGTGTCATTACAATGATTATAATCCACTCTGTGTACTATCAGTTATTAGTATTTACCTCTATTCACTCTATTTTCCTTCTCTTCCTCCCCTCCCCACTCTGTATCCATCATAGAACGTTTATTTAGCAAGAAATCTTTTCTTAACTTATTACAACAGTGGTCTCATGTAATATTTGTCCTTTTGTGATTGACTAATTTCACTCAGCATGAGGTCCTCCAGTTTCATCCATGTTGTGAGGTGTTTTGCAGATTCTTCAGTATTGTTTAATATTCCATTGTGTGTATGTACCAAAGTTTGTTTAACTATTCTTCTGGGGTTTTAAAAAAGTTTTTATTGTGAATTATGTGATAGTATACATGGAAGAACATTAGCTTTACATTCATCCTGTTGTATTTCATTTCACTGCAATTATTAAAATCCCCTCCATGCATCAAACAACCAAAGGGTATACCCCGCAAGAGTGCCCCCCAGTCGCCAGCACACAGCCACTCTCCCTCCCTGAGTCCAGAGTCCCCAAGCCGCTCACTCCTCTTTAGCCACACTGGTCTCCTTGTTATTTTTTCAGCTCTCTAGACACACTGCTTTTGGGGCTCTGTGCACTTGCTTTTTCTTGAATGAAGTAATATTCCGTCACATGCCCTCGTAGCTCACCTCATGTCCTTCTGTTCACAAATGGCTTCTTTTCAGTGAAGCTTTCTTTGACCACCTGATTTAATATGGCAACACTCATCATCCATTGTACTACTTCTCTCCTTTCCCTGCTTTGTTTTTCTCTGACTTAATTATTTATTGACTCTCTCCCCAAGTGTCTTTTCATGCTGGCAGGGTTTTTTATTTGTTTATTTGTTTCCCCCTGTTTTGTACACTGCTATACAGTCGTGGTGTAGCACTGTGGGTTAATGCGCTGGGCTGCAAGGTCAGTTTGAATTGCAAGGTTGGCAGTTCAAGCTCACTAGCCACTCCTCAGAACAGACTTGATGGCACTTAACAACAATAACACCATATCAGTATTGCCAGCATCTAAGTGTGGCACAGTAGGATAAGGGATAAGCACTTGACTGCTAATCACAAGATTGGTTCAAACCCACCAGCCACTCTTCGGAAACCCTATATATGGTTGCTATGAGTCAGACCTGACTCCACAGCACTTAACAACATTACTTAACACATGATGGAGGTCGTGCTGGTTGTGTACCCAGTAGCTGATCTCAACTCATAGTGACCTTGTATAGGGTTTCTGAGGCTGTGAATCTTTATGGGAGCAGAAAACATTCATCTCTATCCCACTAATACAAATTTTGGTTGTGAATATTTATTGACAATTTCTGAATGCTTGTTGAGTAAAGGAAAACAGTGAATGAAGAAAGTCTCTACAGTAATTAAAACATTAAAAAGATCTTTTTGTTTTAATGATAGCTCAGAAGCTGGTCAGCGATTGGCTCGACACAAAACTTAAGCAAGAAGTAGCCAACAATGGAGCAGCTTATGCTGAAGGCACTGTGTCATGTGTTGCTCCTTGGCCAGAAGCCAGTGGCCTTTTGAAATATGACAGGTTTGATGGTAAGAACTTATCTGCTTACTCTAAACTTTAACATTTAATGAAAAAAGTCCTTTTTACTATTTTGAATTGATTGAACTTTTCTCTGCCTTGCTTAGATCATAGCTTTGTTATTACCTTTAGGTTTTCTTGATTGAATGTAAATTATTTATCCTAGATCATCAGTAAATTGATGGTGGTTTTTAAATTAAAATGTTGTACTTTTTAAAAATTTGCCTTATGATTTTAATATGTTGTTGTTGTTAAGTGCCATTGAATTGGTTCCAACTTATAGCAACCCTATTGTATAGGGTTTCCCAGGAGCAGCTGGTGGATTTGAACCACTGACCTTGTGGTTAGCAATCCAGTATTAATCCTACAGCACCAAACCAGGACTCCCTGATTCTAATATGGTGGTGGTAATAGTTATATGCTGTGGAGTCTGTTCCAACTTACAGTGATCCTGTATTGGTTTTCTGAGGCCTAAATCTTTACAGAAGCAGAAAGTCTCATCTTTCTTCCATGGAATGACTGGTAGATTCGCACTGCTGACCTTGTGGTTAGCAGCCCAGCTGGAAACCAACTATACTACCAGAGCTCCTTTTATTATATTTTATAGCCATTAATTCTGCTTGAGAGGGCATCTTCCCCTTATATTACTGGATGGCTATTTACTTTGGAAGTTCTGGTGTGGTGCTGTGTGTCTGTGGTTCAAACCCACCAGTCACTCTTTGGAACCCCTATACAGAGTGGCTATGAGTTGGAATTCACACAATGATACTTAACAACAGCAACAATTTACTTTGATAGGAGCTCTGGTGGCATAGTGGTTAAAGTACTTGACTGCTAAGCAAAAGGTTGGTGGTTTGAACCCACCAGCCACTCCACAAGAGAAAGCTCTAGCAGTGTGCTTTCATCAAGCTCTACAGCCTTGGACACCCTACAGGGCAGTTCTGCTCTGTCCTATATGTCAGGTCACTGTGCGTCAGAGTTGACTTCATACCAGCGGCTTTGTTTGACATGGTTTGAGATGCTATTTAAACTTTTGTGTAACATTTTGTATTTACACAATACTTCATATATCTTTATTAGTCACTATTTATAAGGAAAGTTATTAGTTTTCTAGTATTTTTTTCTTTTTGTTTTCAAAATACCACTAGAACGTACAGACTTTTGTCAGACAAGTTAAATGGCTACTTTGTGAGAGTTCCTACAAAGCTTCAAAGCACCCAGACATTTGGGGTGTTTTCCTGAGTATAAAAGTAGAGTGGTGGTGGCAGCTTTCCACATGTCAGACACAGTTGATGAGCCCACCTGGCATGATTCCCCTGGTGATTTGGGACTCAACAAAATCCTCAGCTGGGGGATCAGAAAGTCCAAAGCTCTTAATGTTAGAGGAGTCCTTCAAGATCGCCTACTCATTCCTGAGGAAAGAGATGGGTCTACAATGTCCTTAACATGGATAATATAGTCTCTCCCTGAACATTGCCTGGGAAAGGAAGGCTGCTACTTTTGAGAGGACCCCATTCAACTTTTTTGAGGCTCCAGTCTTCATCGCATCCTGTCTTAATTGTTGTTATTAATAATTATTGTTGAGTAAGGTCTGACTCATAGCGACTCTATACACAACAAAACTTGCACCATCCTCAAAATGTTGTCATGTTTGTGCCCCCTGTTACAGCCACTGTGTCCTTCTATCTTATTGGGGATTTTCCTCTTTTTAGACAAACCTCTACTTTTCCAAGCATGATGTTCTTTTCCAGGGATTAGATAACATGCCCAAAGTATATAAGATGAAGTCTAACCATCCTTGCTTCTAAGAAGCATTCAGGCTGAACTTCTTTCCAGACAGATGTATGTATCCTTTTGGCAGTCCCTGATAGTTTCAAGAATGAAAGTTTTGCCCTCAGTAACTTTAACCTTCAGTGCAATACAAAAAAAAAAAAAAAAATTTTTTTTTTTATTTTAATTTAAAGATGCTACTTGTGGTTTTGGTTAAAGGTTTACGCAGCAGTCTACCCATTCAACAATTTCTGCACAGGTTGTTCAGTGATGCTGGTTACATTCTTCATAATGAGTGAATAGTTTTCATTATTTCTGCTCTGGCTCTTCCATTTCTATTTCACTTTCTTGCCCCCTTACATTCGCATCTGTTGTAAAGTAATTGTTGACCATTTGGTCTCATATCGGTGATTTGTTAGAGTATAGTACTTATGGGGATGGGATATTCATTATTTTTTTTACCCACAATGAAAAATATCTTGGTCCCTTCCTCAAAAACAGTCTTTTTATTTTTTTGTAAAAAGTTGTAATCGTATCTGATCTGTCATATATTGATGTTCCCAGATTAAATAGCACAAGTACTTTCAGCAGTTCTCTATATCGCATGATTCTAGTTCTCCATCATCCTTCTAAGTATTTTCTACGTTGTTAATGTTTTAATTAGGTGGAGGAGGAGTTTTCTAATACTCATTCATTTGTTTTGAAGCATATACATAGTATATAGTAAAATTATTAGTTTCTTTTATATAGGGTTAAAATATTGTTTCTGTGGTTAGGTGACGTTGAGGTTCCCAGTTATATTGACCCTGTATAGGGGGGTTTCATAGGTTTTTTTTTTTAAGTTTTTATTGTAAAGTGTCTGTTAGTTTACATGGGTGAACATTATCTTTACATTCATTCTATCATATTTTGCTCATTGCAATGATCACAATCTCCTGCATGCATCATCAAACAACCAGAGGGTATCAGCTGGATACTTTGTACTCCATTCTAGTCCTCTGGGGCCATGACCCTGCCCCTGGGCCAAGGAATCCCCAGGTCTCATCATACTGCTGGTTAACCAGGTCTCAATCCAGGTTAACAGGAGTCTATTAAATGTGGTCAGACTTAGTTCACAACTTCATTGCTGTTTTCCCCCACTTACCCTTATCGGTGACCAACATGGTCAGCAGCAGGACCATATGCCTGCTAGTGTATTCCATTTGAGTTTCTGTCTTGGAAGGGGCTTTGCCTTGGGGGGACCTGACCACTTGCCTTGATGGCTCCCTGGGGAACAACTTGCTTGTTCTTGTAGTAGTCAATTGGACTGCTGTTAGTTTTTTATTTTTTCTGCTGGTCTTTCTTTCAAGAAGTATCTTCTGTTCTTCTAGCTGCTACAGACTGGTCTGCTTCTCCTTTCATAGGTTTTTAATCTTTTGCAGAAGCAGAAAGCGTCCTCTTTCTCCCACAGAGTGGATGGTGGGCTTGAACCCCTGACCTTGTGGTTCTCTAGGAAATTATACCTATATTGACTTTAACTTGGCTATTAGACATTGGACTGCTAACCACAAAGTCAGCAGTTCAAAACCACCAGTTGCTCCAGTGCCGCCTCACTTTATTGAAAGATTTCAATTTGTATTCCATTAATTCCCAGTGCCTTATTCTTTGCCAATGTCTTCAAGGCACCTTGGACTTCTTCTTTCAAGATCATTGGTTCTTGATCATTATGTTACCTCTTGAAATGGTTGACTATCAAACATTTGTTTTTGGTACGGTGACTCTGTGTTTTCCTTCCATCTTCATTGATGCTTTCTGCATCGTTTAATACTTTTCCCATAGAATCCATCAATGTCACAAGTCAAGGCCTGAATTTTTTCTTTGGTTCACTCAACTTGAGAAATACTGAGTGTATTCTTCCCTTTTGGTTTTATAACTGTAAGCCTTTGCATATTTCATTATAACATTTGACTTTATCTTTTCGAGCTGACCTTTGAAATTTTCTGTTCAGCTCTTGTATCACCTCACTTCTTCCATTTGCTTTAGAATCCCTATGCTGGAGAGTAAGGTTCGTAGTCTCTTCTGACATCCATTTTGGCCTTTTCCTTCTTTCTGATCTTCTTAATGACCTTCAGCTTTCTTCCTATATGATGTTCTTCTGGTCTTTGGTCTTTAGTATTTAATGCATCAAATGTTCTTCAGATGATTTCTAAATTCAGGTAGAATATGTTCAAGGTCAAATGACGTATTGCATTAGGCATATCTGCTACACAAGACCATTTTAAAGTGCTGAAGAGCAAAGATGTCAGCTTGAGGACCAAGGTGCTGCTTACCCAAGTCATGGTATTTTCAGTAACCTCATATGCATGCAAAAGCTGGATGGTGAATAAGGAAGACAGTAGAAGAATTGATACTTTTGAGTTATGGTGTTAGAGAAGAATATTGAAAGTGCCATGGGCTGCCAAAAGAACAAACAGATCTGTGTTAGAAGAAGTGCAGCCAGAGTGCTCCTTGGAGGCCAGGATGGCGAAACTTCGTCTCTCATACTTCGGACATATTGTCAGGAGGGAACATTTGCTGGAGAAGGAATCATGTTTGGTAAGGCGGAGGGTCAGAGAAAAAGAGGAAGACCCCCAATGAGATGGATTGTCAAAGTGGCAGCCTCAATGGGCTCAAGTGTGGCAACAATTGTGATGTTGGCCCAGGATCGGGCAGTGTTTCGTTCTGCTGTGCATAGGGTCACTATGAGTTGGTACCGACTCGACAGCATCTAACAACAACAACAACAACAATAATGTTCAAGGTTATATTTTGGGTTTTGTGGACTTGTTTTAGCATCAGCTGAATTTGTATGTGAGTAATTGATGGTCTGTTCCACAGTCTGCCCCTGGTCTTTTTTTGGCTGATGATATGGAGCTTTTCTTCTGTCTCTTTCTTCATATGTAGTTAATTTGATTTCTGTGTACTCCATTTGGTGAGGTCCATATATTTAGTTGTCTCTTATGTTGTTTAAAAAAGGATTTGCAATGAACAAGTCATTGATCTTAGAAAAATCTGTCATTCCCTCTCCAGCAAAATTTCTATCACCAAGGCCATATTTTCCAGCTAATGATTTTTCCTCTTTGTTTCCAACCTTGCATTCCAATAGCCAGTAATTATCAATGCATCTTGATGGAGTGTTTAATCAACTTCAGACCAAAGAAGGTGGCTGAATTCTTCAGTTTCATCATCACTGGCTTTAGTGGTGGATGTGTAAATTTGTAATGTGTAAATTTGTATTAACTGGTCTTCCTTGTAGGTATATGGACATTATCCTATCACAGCATTGTACTTCAAGAGAGATCTTGATATGTTCTTTTTGATGATGAATGTAACACCATTCCTCTTCAATTTGTCATTCCCAGCATAGTATACCATGTGGTTGTCAGATTCAAAATTGCCAATACCAGTCCATTCAGCTCATTAATGCCTAGGATATCAATGTTTATGAGTTCCATCTCATATTTTACAATTCCCAATTTTCTTAGATTCATAGTCCGTACATTCCATGTTCTGATTATTAATGGATGTTTATAGTGGTTTCTCTTCATTTTGAGTTGTGTCCTATTAACAAACGAAGGTCACATCATCACGGGCAATTCTACTTTGAGGAGGCAACTCTTCCCAGTCACACTCTGCGTGCCTTCCAACTTGAGAGCCACATCTTCCAGCACCATATCTGAAACTATTCTTGTGCTCTTTGTCATGTTTCAGTATTCAGTATTCTGATGCTGACAGTGTTCCAGTGCTATTCATAAGGTTTTCAATGACTAAATATTTGCAAGTAGTCCTTCTCTTCTTCTTCCTAGTTTGTCTTCATCTGGAAGCTCATCTAAAACCTGTCCACTGTTGGTGACTCTGCTGGTATTTAAAATACCCGTGGCATAGCTTCCAGAAACACAGCAACACTCAAGCCACCACAGTACAACAAACTGACAGATGAGTGGTGGATAAAATATTGAGAATAAAATCATTTAAAATCTTGGTGACCTTGAGTTAGACTGAGAAATATTAGTTATGATACCAAAACCATGATCCATGAAAGAATTAATTGATAAATTGGATTTCACCAAAATTTGAAACTTATATTCTTCAAAAGAAATCTTGATGTGGCTTGAACCCTAAGATTGGTGTTTCAAATTTACCAGCCACTCTTCAGAAAGTCTACATAGGGTCACTATGAGTTGGAACTGACTTGACAGCATGTAACAACATTAACAACAACTCTGTGAAAAACACTGTTAAAAGAGTAACAATAAAAGTCACGAACTGACACAAAGTATTTGAGAAGCATATATCTTGTAAAGTACTTATATCCAACATATATGTAAGAATTCTCAAAAGACAGTAATAAGAAAATAAATAACCCAATTTGAAAACCAGGCAAAATATTTGAATAGACCCTTTAAATAAGAGATACAGGTGGCAAATAGTAACATGAAAAAATGATAAATATTGTTGGTTGTTGTTGTTGTTAAGTGCCTTTGAGTCTGTTCTGACTTATAGCAACCCTCTTGTATAGGGTTTCTCAGGAGCGCCTGTTGGGTTTGAATCACCAACCTTTCTGTTTGCAATCTAGTATTTATCCTACATCATCACAGTTAGGGAAATGCTAATTCATATTACAATGAGTAATTAGTGTTGTTGCTGTTAAGTGCAATTGAGTAAGTTTTGACTCATAGCAACCATGTATAGGGTTTTCTAGGAGCAGCTGGTATGTTTGACCCACCGACCTTGCGGTTAGCAGTCTAGTGCTTATTCTGCAGCTCCACACCAGCATTCCTATGTGAATTTAATACACCAGAATTTAATATTACAAATGTATTCAAATGGCTTCAATATAAGTCAGACTGTACCAAGTATTGGTGTGACGCTGTAAGAGAAGTACTGGACTGCTAACTACAAGATCAGTATTTCAAACCCACCAGCCGCTTCTTCAGAAACCTTATACAGGGTCGCTATGAGTCAGAATGAACCAATTGTGGTAGATTTATACAGTGGAATACTACTCAGCAATACAAGAAATAATCTACTGATACACACAACATGCGTGAATCTCAGAATAATTGTGCTGAGTGTAAGAAGTCAAAACAAGAAAACATAATGTATGATTTAATTTATATATATAAAATTGTAGACAATGAAACTAATCTATACTTGTTTTTGTTGTTGTAAAGTGCCTTTGAATAAGTTCCAACCCATAGCGACCCTGCATAAGGTTTCTGAGTAGCTCTTAGTGGGTTTGAACCTTTGACCTTATGATTCAAACTGAACTTACAGTCCAGTGCATTATCCTGCAGCACTATACCAGGCCTAACATAATGGAATATGGTTCCTTGAGGCAGGATGAGGCAGGGGAAGTGCTCAGGGAGGATTGAGAGAAAGATTGCAAATCTGGATTGAGGACACGTTTGGGGCTGTTGGACATGTTCACTATCTTGATTGTGGTTTTATTGGGAGCTCTGGTAGTGTACTGGTTACGAATTGGGCTGTGAACCTTAGAGTCAGCAGTTCGAAACTACCAGCTGCTCTGCGGAAGAAAGATGAGGCTTTCTGCTCCTGTAAAGATTTATAGCCTCGGAAACCCTGTGCAGGGTCACTATGAGTCAGAACTGACTCCATGGCACATAACCAACACCACCATATGTGTGTCTGTGTGTGTATATATATATATATATACATCGCTGTGGGTTAATGTGCCAGACTGCAAAGCTATTTGTACTGCAAGTTCGGCAGTTCAAGCTCACCAGTTGCTCCTCAGAAACCCTATACAGGGTTACTGTGGGTCGGAACTGACTTGACGGCACTTCACAACAACAACAATGTATATATATATATGTCAAAACTTATACTGTATACTTTAAATAAATGCAGTTTATTGGGTGTCAATTATGCCTCAATAAAACCACCTTTATTTGTTAAAAAAAAAAAAAAAAGCAATGGCATCTTCAAGGATGAGTAAAGTGAAGTAATATATTTTACATTTGATAGTGAGGAAATCATTAATGACTTGGATTAAGGTAGTTCCTGGTGATTGGGGGGTTTTTCCTCTTAGCTGAAGGTAATTGTTGAGGACCAAACTCATCCAAATGGCTTTATCACTTACTGCTTATTGAACATGTTACTAGTTTTATTATAGCAGGACCCTTTATTAAATATGGAAGTTATACTGAAATTAATTTTTTTTTAAATGTCCCTGTTTTCTTGTTGCTATTTTGTTTTCCCCAGATTTATGTGCCTACTTGGAGGAAGAAGAGGAAAGTACCTCCGTTCAGAAATTTATAGACCATCTGCTCCATAAAGATGTGGTGGATTCTGGGATATTGGAAGATCTTGGAATGAAGGAAAACCAAGACAAGCAGCAGCAGAAGGATCCTCATCTTACCATGGAGATGAGACATAAGCAGGTGGGAGGGAAAAACAAAATTAAAATGGATAACAGGAAGCAGTCTTTGTGTAACACATTTAATAAGCTTAAATAAAGACTAAGACTTTATTATAAAAAAGGGTGCCATCTGTGGTTTGCTTAGAAAGAAAAAAAATAAAATATAAGAACTTCAGAAGAAAAATGATGTTCATGAACTGAGGTAAGAAGCAGCTTTTTAAGAATAATCTACCCTCTACCACGACCACTCCCCCAAAAAAGGAAAAATTGATTTTGACCAATAAAATGGTAAGCTAAACTGTATGAGTTTGGATGTGGCACTTCCTATTATAAATATGTAAATTGGGTCTTGCTTTAATTTGGTTTTTTAATTGTGACAGTATTTTGCTAATATCATGAATATTCTAGTGAATTTTATAATGATAATTCTTTCTTTTTTTTTTTTTTGGTTGTTAAGTACCCTTGAATTGGTTCTGACTCAAAGAAATCCTATATAGGGTTTCTGAGAAGTGGCTTGTGCTAACCACTTTTTGGTTAGCAGTTCAGTGCTTATCCTATAGTGCCATACCAGGACCCCTATTCTTTCTAGACTATTGAAACTCGCTCAATTTGTGATTATAGTTTAAAAGAGGACTGATCTGAATTAAATGTAGTTCAGCTGTTTTGAACTAGAAAGACAAGTGGAAAATTGGAAAAATTTCCAAAGGAACTAGAAAGACAAGTGGAAAATTGGAAAGTTCTCCAAAGGAAAGAGTCATTTATAGTGGTATCTCAACACCTTTTAGAGACATTTTAGCGATTCAGAGTGACTAAGTCTTTGTGCAGAATTAAGACTTACCTGGGATTAATGCCCATACTATACATGTGTGTGCTGTCTTTTTATAATGCTGAATTTCTGATTACCAGTTTGAAAAATCACTGCTTTCAACCATGAGGGTGAGCCCAATCTATGCACTGGGAATTGTGGGGAAGCAGAGATAGAAGTAGGACTTTGATTTGGATTTCTGGCAAAAGGGAGGAAAGAGAGTTTATGAGAGATAACTGTACTCTAGAAATCACATCAGAACTGGAGAATAAGATAAGAATAAACTTACGTGAGGCGGAAAAGAACCCAAACTACTGCCTTAGAGTCGGTTCTGGCTCATAGTGACCCTATAGGCTAGATAGAATTGCTGTCTAGAGTTTCCAAGCCTGGAAATCTTTATGGAAGCAGACTGCCACATCTCTCTTCTGTAGAGCAGCTAGTGGAGTAAAGCAAGTCTTTCAGTTAGTGATCCAGTGATTAACCCACTGTGCCACCGATGTTCCCTGCAGAAAGGAAAGGTCCACTCAATCCATAGCTAGTCATGCCTCTAAAGAATTAATAAGTTTGAAGGAAAATTAACAGGCTTGTTCTGTGGGTTTTATGTCTTTTATTTCCAAAATAAAAAATAATAATTGCCATTGGTATACAGCCACACCTTGAAAACCCTATGCAGGGTCCCTATGGGTTGAAACCAACTTAGTGGCAATTAACAACAACAAAAGCATACTTAAATAATAAAAGATATGAATAAAGGCTGTTGGTGTCCCTAAAAGCTGTATATAACTGTTCTATTTTGTTCTATGTTGTTGTTAAGTGCCATTGAGGCTGTTGCAACTCATAGGGACCCTATATAGTGTTTCCAAGGAAGATCTGGTAGGTTTGAACTGCCAACCTTGCGACCCAAACTGACCTTTCAGTCAAGCACATTATCCTGCAGCACTACACCTGGACTCCTAACCATTACAATATAGTCTCAAAAAAGAAGAGAAAAATCACTATTCTTTTTAAAATTGTAATTTGTATACAGACAGGGCCTCAGTAAATAGCAAGAATAAATACATTGGAAATTTTTGTGGGTAGGCAAGGAAACCCTATACATGGTCGCTATGAGATGGAACCGACTCAACAGCACTTAACAACAATAATCATTATTTAATAAATATCTAAACTTTGGCATTTGACCCACGAGATTCTCAACTTTTCATTGATGTAGATCACTTCCAGATTGTTTGTGCCATCTTACCTGACTTCACCTAAACATTGGTATTGACATTTACACAGGAAAGAAATTAATTTCCTCAATTTTACCAACAAACGGGGGTTGTATGCTAGAACGTTTCAAACTTTGTGTATTATTAACTGTAAGGTTGTGTAGATCTAAGGTTGTGCATATCCCTTTCTACTCAAAAGATTGCTATCCCCCCTTGTTGTATTCTCTTTTAGGTGAAAGAAAATCGCTTAAGACGCGAGAAAGAACTACAGCGCCATAGAATGGAAACAGCCCTGAAAAAATCAGCCTTCTTAGAGGCTCAGTGTTTGGTGCAGGAAGAAAAGAAAAGGAAGGCTCTGGAAGCCAAGAAAGAGGAGGAGGAGATTCAAAGGGAGATGGTAAAGCTGCGGAGAGAGATAATTGAGAGGAGACGCACTGTGGAAGAAGCATGGAAAACGTACGGCGGCCCTGATGAGGGAATTTTCTGTTTAGGTGGTCATTTTGCAAGTGCTCTAAAGTTTTTTAAATGCACGTTGTAATGACAGAACACAAAAGAGAACCCCCTGCCCCCCCCCCCCCACACACACACATACACACTCTCTTCCATCATCTTTACAAATTAACTATTTTCATTTTTCCTCCTGATCTGGGTCCCTTTACATTTGATTACCTAGTTGTAATCAAAATACCTTTAATTTGGTATATTCTTCTTATTGTAATTAATACATTGGCTGGATTCCTGAGGTCTGTATTATTTTGTTGAGTTCCCATACCATCATTTATGTAATGAACCACTCTACATTCTAGTAAGCACTTAGACTATTTCACACTTTTCACTAATATAATTACTTATGCAATGAACATCCTTAAACATAGAGCTTTTTCATTCTTTTTAATTATATTCTTAGGATAAAATTCTTAGGAGTGCAATTCCTGAGTTAAATGATATGAACTGTTTTATGACTCTTGGAACATTGCCAAAGTGCTTTCCAAATGGGTCTTACTTATTTACACTATTGCCAACAGTAGACCAGTTTACCACACTCTTCCCACCATTGGGAAGTATCATCATTTTCAGTATTTGTGCAATTTTAATAGGTGTGATGTTGGTTAATTTCATGTGTTTGGTTCTTTGAACATTTTTAAGAGTGAACATTTTTCTTTATGGTTGGTGCTAATTGTGCCTTGTACTATTGTGATTTGCTTCAGTGTCTTATTTTCCAATATGCATATGGAAAGTCACCGTTGCCTTGGTGGTGGAGGTATTAATGTGCCTGAGTCAGTTCCACCTCATAGGAACCCTGTATAGGGTTTCCAAGACTGTAAATCTTTACAGGAGCATTTCTGCTTCATTCTCTCATGGAGCAGCTGAGAGATTTGAACTGCTAACTTTGTGGTTAGCAGTCCAACACATAACCCACTATGCTACCTCGACTTCTTACCTTTTGTCTTGTTGTTATTGTTGTTGTTAAGTGCTGTCGAGTTAGTTCCAACTCACAGCAACCCTCTTTAGGGTTTCAGAGGAGTGGCTGGCAAGCTTGAACTGCTGACCCTGCAGTTCAAATGGACCTTGCAGTCCAGCATATTAACCTGCAGCGCCCTATGTGACAGAAGAGAAAACCAAAATAGCCCCTACAGGATACAGTACTATTATCAATCCTCCATGTAGACAATGGACTGCAAACCACAAGGTAAGCAGTTCAAACCCACCACCTGATCCTCAGAAACTCTATATAGGGTCACTGTGAGTTAGAACCAACTCCACAGCACTTAATCACAACAACAATGTAGAAGATGAACTTCATAACTGAAATAGTGGGTGTATTTATTCTGAGAAACAGCACTTTGTATAAACTGAAAATGCCTTGGGACAACGTGACTGAAGTGCCTAAATACTAAAACTCTGAGGCCAGAAAGACCTATCAGATAGTCCTTTCCCCTCCCATCATCCCACGGAGCTGTCCCCCTCTGTGTTCTTGATTGCTCTTATCCTACCCAATTTAAAACAGCTCTGCAGTGGACATGCGCTTCACTCTTCCAAGTGCAGACTCAGGCCTTCTTCAGACACCAGTCCTTTCAGAAAGTAATCACCAGTGTTTTAGCAAGTTCTTGATAAGATTGCTCCCAAGTGCTAAAATAAATTGTGAAAACAAGTAACATTTGATGATAGTAGGAGGCTCTACACTCAACAAATGTGCACTGACCTGACATTCCTTTTAAAAGTGAAAATCATGTCCATGGTTATAGTGACACAGAGAATTTGCTATACTTCTGAGTGTACTAAATGATTTTAACTTTCCAGAAAGCAATTTAGCAGTAAACAACAAGAACCATAAAAAGGGTTTTATCTCTTGACCTGGGAATTTCAGTGCTAAAAGAAGTGTCATAAGAAAATGTCAGAAATCCAGACAAAGATTTATGTATAAAGATAATTACAAACAAATAACCTGTAATGTTGTTAAGTGCCATCCAGTTGGCTCTTACTCATAGTGATTCTTTGTACGGTTTCCAAGGAGAGACTGGTGGGTTTGGACAGCCAGCCTGTGGTTAACATCCAATGTTTATCCTCCTAGGACTCCTCAAACCTAGTAACTGTTGTTGTTAAGTGCCATTGAATCCGTTCCAACTCATAACAACCCTGTACAGGGTTTCCAAGGAATGGCTGGTGGGTTTGAACCACTAACTTTGTAGTTAGCAGTTCAGTGCATATCCTATAGCACCACACCAGAATTAATAGCAAACATTAATAAATATTAGAGAAATTAGGAAATAATTGTTGAACAATGAAGTAGCAATAACATGTAGGATAAGTGCTGAATTACTAACCACAAGGTTGGCAGTTCAAACCCACCAGGCAGTTTAGTGCATATACAGGATCGTTATGAGTCGAAACTGACTCAACAGCACCAAAAAACAACATCTATATATATACACGTATCTATATAGATACAGGAGCACTGTATTTATGTATGAGCTAGGCTGCTAACCACAGGTTAGCAGTTCAAATCTACCAGTCACTCTGGGGGGAGAAAGATAAGACTTTCTGCTCCCATAATTATGTACAGCTTCAGAAACACTACACAGGGTCACTGAAGTCGGAACTGACATGATGACGCACACTACCATGTTGTTGTTGTTGTTAGGTGCCATCAAGTTGGTACCAACTCATAGCAACCCTATGCACAGCAGAACAAAACACTGCCCGGTCCTGGGTCAACCTCAAAATCATTGCTACTTTTGAGCCCGTTGATGCTGCTACTGTGCCAATCCATCTCATTGGTGGTCTTCCTCTTTTTCTCTGACCCTCTACTTTACCAAACATGATACCCTTCTCTAATGACTGGTCCCTCCTGACAGTATGTCTGGAGTATGCAAGATGAAGTCTGGCCATCCTGGCTTCCAAGGAGCACTCTAGTTGTACTTCTTCCAACACAGATCTATTTGTTCTTTTGGCAGTCCATGGTACTTTCAATATTCTCCTCCAACACCATAACTCAAAGGCATCAATTCTTCTATGGTTTTCCTTATTCCAAAAGGGAACAGCACACTCAGCATTTCTCAAGCTGAGGGAACTGAAGAAAAAATTCAAACTTCGACTTGTGGTACTGAAGGATTCTATGGTCAAAGTACTGAATGATGAAGAAAGCATCAAAAGAAGATGGAAGAAATACACAGAGTCACTGTACCAAAAAGAAATTGTCAATGTTCAACCATTTCAAGAGGTAGCATATGATCAAGAGCCAATGATCCTGAAGGAAGAAGTCCAAGGTACATTGAAGTCATTGGCAGAGAGCAGAGAACCGGGAATTGATGGAATACAAATTGCAATCTTTCAACAAAGTAATGCAGCACTCGTGGCAACAAAGTAATGTTAACCACACACTCATCTATGCCAAGAAATTTAGAAGACAACTCCCTGGCCAACTGACTGGAAGAGATTCCTATTTGTGCCCATTCTAAAGAGAGAAGACCCAACGGAATGTGGAAATTATCGGACAATATCATTGATATCCCATGCAAGTAAATTATTACTAAAGGTAATATAGAAACGGCTGCAACCATACATTGACAGAGAACTTCCAGAAGTTCAAGCCGGTTTCAGAAGAGGACGTGGAATGAGGGATATTATTGCTGACATCAGATAGATCTTGGCTGAAAGCAGAGAATATCAGAAAGATGTTTACTTGTGCTTTATTGACTATGCAAAGGCTTTTGATTGTGTGGATTATGACACGCTATGGATAACATTGTGAAGTATGAGTATTCCTGAACATAGATAGATAGATGATAGATAGATAGATAGACTCCTGGTGTAGTGCTTCAGGATCAGCACTGGACTGCATATCATGAGATTGGCAGTACAGACCCTATCTAGGGTCAATCTGACTCGATGGCACTAAACAACAACAATAATATAAATACAATATAATACGAAGGCGGTGCTGTCTGGTGGATTTTGACTCATGGTGACTATGAGTTGAAATAGACCAGACAGCAACTAAGTTGGATTTGGTTCTTTAACTATGAGCTTTCTTGAATTGGATAATGAAAGAGGAATGGCCTGGATGAGTAAGAATAGATAAATGGGTGAAAAAGAGAATGACCAGAAAGAGGTATCCATGAGCAATAAAGTTATTAAGTGATTCTGATTACAAGGAGTCCATGACTTAACCACAGAGTTACGACAGACCACATTTATGACTATGGTGGTATTTTGTTTTTGTTTTTAGTACAACTTATCAGTAGCAATATATACTACCTACAGTGTTACAGCATGTAATTCTCAGATGTTCAGTGTTATGATTTACTGTTCAAAACACTGCCGTATAGCAGGCCTGGTCCATGATCAGAAGTCATAAAGCATAGAAAGTTGGGTAGTGTTCAACTCTTAACAACAATTGAACTGTTCATGTGCCCAACAGCTGTTGAAACTCCAACTTCATTGTTATAACACTGATGGCAACTTCATTGTACAATTTTGTATCATCAGAAGTATAATGTAAGATTTCTGGTGGTTGAAAATTGTATTTTTCATCTTCTGTTATTTTGTACCATCAGAAGCATCAGTTGTTAATTTCATCATCAGAGTACGTTTTTCTGATTTGTATATACTGGGCTGGTTCAAACCCACCAGCCACTCCTCTGAAGCCCTAACCCTATACAGGGTCACTTTGAGTTGGAATTAGTTTGATGGCATTCAACAATAACAATAAATGTACGTATTAAAATATATCTGTAAGTTTATATGTAATATTACCAACTCCCAAAAACAAAGATCAGATTTATAAAGATACTGATTTTTAATGAAAACAACAACAAAAAAGGTATTCAACGTATATCAGAACCAACTTAATGAAAGAGTCAGAATGAAATGGAAAGCCATTGTAGGTCAGGGACTGTCTATACTACCCTGGAGCCCTTTTACTTACTGTCATTTAGTTCAATTATTCTATTTTCAGCTATTTTAAATTATTCTCGATTCTATTTTTTCTTTACTTATTTGTACCTGATTATTTCATTGATTTTTCTGCCTAGAAACCTTGTAAAAACCTTGTGGTAAGACTCTCTTTACTTTCTTACTTAATGATCATTCCCCCACCCACCCATCCCACATACTCACACTTTATTTCTTTTTATTCTTATAAAGGGAAGGAATTTATTTATATCTATATGAGAAGATAACTAATAGCCATTAACTCTCAAATCTTAATCAAATATTATTCAATGCTAAACTTAATAAAAGGAGCTCTGGTAGCGTAGTGGTTGCGAATCGGGCTGCGAACCTTAAGGTCAGCGGTTCGAAACTACCAGCTGCTCCGCGGGAGAAAGATGAGGCTTTCTACTCCCATAAAGATTCACACCCTCGGAAACCCTGTACAGGTTCGCTATGGGTCGGAACCGACTCGACGGCACTTAACAACAACAACAAACTTAATAAAACTCCTTTACTGAAATACCTATATAGCTTTCTGCTTTTAAAACAGAGCCACATCTAGAGAAATAACAACAGAACTGTGTCTTATGATAGAGAATGCAGTGTTCATTCCACTCTACTAGATTGTAAGTATTTATTTTTAAGTCTATCATAGACACCTATATTTTTGAATTATTATTAATAGGGAGAAGAAAAAACAAGAAGAAAATTCTCAAAGGAAGCCAGAAAAAGATGTGTTTGAAAGTGTTCATACTCCTCTGGATGAAGAAAAATTGGCAAAAGAAAGAAAGAGAAAAGTAAAAGAGTTGTTAATCCAAATTTCTAAGGAAAACCACCAGGTAGGAATTTTAACATCTCTTTTTTTTTCAGCATTCTGTAGTATACATAACAAAGAGCTCTGTAAGAGATGAGACAAAGTCACCAGAAAATCCAGTTATCACAAATAACAAAGTTGCCCACCTTGTTAGTTCTGTGGTGCTTAGCTGATGAACTGGGCGAACCCTCAGTCCCCTTTTCCAGGCCTGTTCTTTATATGCTCTGCTGTGATCCTGGGGAACTAGAACATGAATTTGGGATTCCTTCCTAGGCTAATTTGTAATTTTTTAAAGGGTGGCTTCCTCACTGGACCTTAAGTATCCAAAGTCTGAAGAGTCTTTTGGGTTATTCAGAAGATAGAAAAACTGTTTGCCTTTTGGTAGCTCAGATCCTAAATCAGTGATAAATTCATATATGTGTATCTCCTTTTAATGTTCTACATTTTATTTTACTTTTTTCTCTCTCTCTTTCACTTTCACTTCCTGTGACATTAGAGGGCCATTTTTTATTGACAAATGAGAATCCTCCCTAGACCACTCACACAGAATAAGTTTTTTTAATGAAGTATTATTGGTGAAAGTATTAATTTGGAGCTTGTAGTATTTCAGGTGAAAGAAATAACTTGGAGGATATGTAAATTAAAAGGTTAGATGAGAAATGATAAATATGTATGTCTTTGTATCTTCCACAGAGCCCACCCTAGGGCCTTGGTGGTGGTGGCGGTAATGTGCCATGGAGTCGGTTCCGACTCATAGAGACCCTGTATAGGATTTCTGAGGCTGAAAATCTTTACAGGAGCAGAAAGCCTCCCCTTTCTCCCACAGAGTGGCTGATAGTTTTGAACTGCTGACCTTGAGGTTAGCAGCCCGACTCATAACCACTATGCCACCAGAGCTCCTTCCCTTGGGCCTTCTTGTTGTGAAGCGCTGTCGAGTCGATTCTGATCCATAGCAACTCTGTATAGGGTTTCCTGAGGAGCAGCAGCTGGTGAGCTTGAACCACCGACCTTGTACTTCAAATGGCTTTGAAGTCTGATGCATTAACCCACAGAGCCACACCAGGACTCCTCCCTAGGGCCTTCTTGTTGTTGTTAAGTACCGTGGAGTCAATTCTGACTTATAGTGACCCTGTACAGGGTTTCCGAGGCTGCAAATCTTTAAGGGAGCAGAATGCCTTATCTTTCTCCTGCTGAACAACTGGTAGTTTCCAACTGCTGATCATGAGGTTAGCAGCCCGATTCGTAACCACTACGCTACCAGAGCTCCTTAGGCACTGCTAAAATTCATTGAAAGCTAATGGGAGGGATCTTTGAATGAATGGATTTAACAAGAGAAAAAAGAATGTCAGGAAGATATTGAATGAACATAAGATATTGAAAGAACACTTACAAATGCCATGGAAATCGGTGGTAGGGATTTGAATATGAAATGGGTAACTGAGATATGAGAAAGGAAATAAAATTTCAAAACAATAAAAGAAAAAATATAGATATGATTGATGGTTGCATACTGGACCTAGTGACAGGAAGTCCTAATTGTTCAGATATTAAACAACTAGAGTTTGGTCAGAGTTTTTTGTTTTAATAATTGAGTGAGAAATGTGATCGAAATGTTAAATGTTAGGAGTAACATTTTGAAAAAGATTGTTAAGGACTCTTAGATGCTATGTCCTGCTTGAGAGATGGTGGTAGTGTGTCCTCTTGTAAAGATTGTTCTGTTTTCTAGGAAGGGAAGTTAATACTAAAGGGGACGGCTTGAGAACTCATAAGCAAAACCTCCACGTTATCTTCTCACCCAATCAGCAAGAGACAAATAAGACAAAATTATTTGCCCCTATAAAATTAATTTTCTAATTCTTCTCAATGTTATCCATAGTTTGTCCTTATCTACACAGTTGGAATCTTTTGCATACTCAATAAAGCACAAGTAAACACCTTTCTAGTATTCTCTGCTTTTTGCCAAGACCCATTTGACATCAGCAAAGGTATCTCTACTTCCGCATTGTCTTCTGAATCTGGCTTGAATTTTTGGCAGTTCCCTGTTGATGTACTGTTGCAGCCATTTTTTAATTATCTCAGCAAAATTTTACTTGCAAGTGATACTAATGATATTGTTCGGTGATTTCCACGTTCCCTTGTGTCATCTCTCTTTGGAATAGGCGCAAATATGGATTTCTTCCAAATCAGTTGGCCAGCTAGCTGTCTTCTAAATTTCTTGGCATAGAAAAGTGAGCACCTCCAGTGCTGTGCAAGATTTCAATTTGTATTCCGTCAATTCCTTGGTTTTCACCAGTGCAGCTTATACTTCTTCCTTCAGTACCATAGTTTCTTAATCATATGCTGTCTTTTGAAATAGTTGAATATCAACCATTTATTTTTGGGTACTATGACTCTGCATATTCCTTCTATCTTCTTTTGATGCTTTCTGCATCATTCAATATTTGGCCCATAGAATCCTTCAGTCTTGGAAGTGAAGCTTGAATATTTCTTCAGTTCCTTCAGCTTGAGAAATACTGACGATGTTCTTTCCTTTTGGTGTTCTAACTCCAGGTCCTTGCACATTTCATAATACTTGGCTTTGTTTTCTTGAGCTGCCCATTGAAATTTTCTATTCGGCTCCTTTATTTCCTCATTTCTTTCATTTGCTTGAACTTCTTTTTCATTCAGGAGCAAATTTCAGAGTCTCTCCTGATATCCATTTTGATCTTTTCTTTTCTTTCCTGTCTTTTAACATGACCTTGTGCTTTCTTCTTGTATGATGTTCTTGATGTCATTCCACAGATCTTCTGGTCTTTGTCATTAGTGTCTAATGAATCAAATCTGTTCTTGATATGATTGCCAAATTCAGATGGGTTATATTCAAGGTCATATTTTGGCTCTCATGGAGTTGTTTATTTTCGTCAACTTTAACCTGAACTTGCATATCAGCAGTTGATGATCTGTTCCACAGGCAGCCTCTGATCTTGTTTTGGCTGATGACATCTCTTCCCATATGTAGTCAGTTTGATTCTTGTGTATTCCATCTGTGAGGTCCATGTGTATATTTGCTTTTTATATTGTTTAAAAAAGATACTTGCAATGAGTCAAGTTGATGATCTTCCAAAATTCTATCATGCAATCACCAGCAGCATTTCTATTTCCAAAGCCATATTTTCCAGCAGTTGATCCTTTCTCTTTATTTCCAAACTTTGCTTTCCAATTACCAGTAATTATCAATGCATCTTGATTACATGTTTCATTAATTTCAGGCTGAAAAAGTTGGTAGAATTCAATCTCATCCTTGCTGGCTTTAGTGGAAGATATATGAATTTGAAAAATAGTGGAATTAACTGATCTTCCTTCTAAACATATGAGTATTCTATCACAGACAGCATCATACTTCAAGATATATCTAGAAATATTCTTTTTGATGATGAATACTATGCCATTCCCCTTGAATTTGTTTTTCTCAGCACAGTAAACCATATGATTGTCAGAGTCACAATGACCAGTACCAGTCCATTTTTTCTCACTAATGCCTAAGATACTATTCTTTATGCATTCCATTTCTGTTTTCACAATTTCCAATTTTCCTAGATTCATACTTCATACATCCCATGTTGTGATCATTAATTAATTTTTGCAGTTGTTACTCCACATTTTGAGTTGTGCCCCATCAGAAAATGGAAGTCCTGAAAACTTTCTCCTTTCACGTCACTATGGTCAGTTCTATTTTGAGGAAGTAGTTCTTCCACGGTCATGTTTTGAATGTCTTCCAACCTGAGGGACTCATCTTCTGGCACTATATCTAACAGTGTTCTGTGTGTTTCATTATCAGTATTCTGGTGCTACTGACAGTGCTCCACTACTATTCATAAGGTTTTCAATGGCTAACCATTCGGAAGTAGTCCGCTTCTCTTAGTCAATTTTAGTCTGGAAGATCTGCTGGAACTGTCCACCATGGGTTATCCTTCTATTTTTTCAAATACCCGTGGCATTGCTTCCAGCATCACAACAATATGTAAGCAACCACAGTATGACCAACTGACAGATGAGTGGAGACATGTCTCCTTAGCCTCTTTCAATCTGTAACATAATTCCTTAGTCTTTCCTTGTCTTATATGACATTGACATTTTGAGGAGTTCTAGGGTTTAAAATTAAGAAAGGTGTACGACACAGGTTGAATTATTTCACTATATTTATTCAACCTGTATGCTGAGCAAATAATCCAAGAAGCTTGGTTCTATGAAGAAAAACATGGCATCAGGATTGCAGGAAGACTCATTAACAACCTGCGCTATGCAGATAATACAACCTTGCTTGCTGGAAGTGAAGAGGACTTAAAACATCTACTGATGAAGATCAAAGAGCACAGCTTTTGGTATGGAGTACATCTCAATGTAAAGAAAACAAAAATCCTCACCACTGGACCAATAAACAACATTCGTATCAATGGAGAAAA
>NW_006408579.1:12102262-12103467 GCF_000296735.1 Chrysochloris asiatica
TGTACAGGGTTTCCGAGGCTATAAATCTTTACGGGAGTAGAAAGCCTCATCTTTCTCCCGCGGAGCAGCTGGCTGGGCTTCCGTGTAGGATATCATTAAGAATGGTATTCTATGCATTAGTGAGCTGATATGGACTGGTATTGGTCACTTTGAATATGACAATCATATGGTTTGCTATGATGGGAAAGACAAATTGAAGAGGAATAGTGTCACATTCATCATCAAAAAGAACAATTCAAGGTCTATCTTGAAGTACAGTGCTGTCTATGATAGGACAATATCCATATGCCTATGAGGAAGACCAGTTAATAACACTATTATTCAAATTTATACACAAACCATTAAAGCCAGTGATGATGAAATTGAAGAATTCTACCAACTTCCTCAGTCTGAAATTGATCAAACATACAATCAAAATATATTGATAATTACTGGTGATTGGAATGTAAAGGTTGGAAGCAAAGAGGAAGGGTCAGTAGTTTGCAAATATGGCCTTGGTGATCACATGATAGAATTTTGAAAGACCAATGACTTATTCATTGCAAATACCTTTTTTAAACAACATAAAATATGAGTATATGCATAGGTGTCACCAGATGGACTACACAGAAACCAAATTTGACTACATCTGTGAAAAGAGACAGTGGAAATGCTCATTTATCACCAACCAACAATACTAGGGACCTACTGTGGAACAGACCATCAATTGCCGATATGCACATTCAGGTTGAAGTTGAAGAAAATTAAAACATGTATACAAGAGCCAAAATATGACCGTGAACATATCCCATCTGAATTTAGAAATCATCTCAAGAACAGATTTACTGTATTAGATACTAATGACTGAAGACCAGAAGAGTTTTGTGAGATGACATCAAGAACATCGTACAGGAAGAAAGCAAAAGGTCATTAAGAAGACAAGAAAGAAATAAAAGAACAAACTGGATATCTGAGGAGAATTTGAAACTTGCTCTCTAATGTCAAGATGCTAACGCAAATGGAAGAATGAGGAGGTAAAAGAGCTGAAAAGAAAATTTCAAAGGGCAGCTCCAGAAGACAAAGTCGAGTATTATAATGAAATGTGCTAAGACCTGGAGTTAGAAAGCCAAAAGGGATGAACATGCTCAAAATGAAAGAACTGAAGAAAAAACTCAAAGCCTCAATTTACAATACTGAATGAATCTACGGCCAAAATATTGAGTGAT
>NW_006408579.1:12103567-12111593 GCF_000296735.1 Chrysochloris asiatica
GGAGAAGGATATCATGTTTGGTAAGGTGGAGGGTCAGAGGAAAAGAGGAAGACCTCCAGTGAGATGGATTATCAAAGTGGCAGCATCGATGGACTCAAGCATGGCAACAATTGTGAAGTTGGCCAGGACTGGGCAGTGTTTCTTTCTGTTGTACATAAGGTCACTATGAGTTGGTACCAACTCGATGGCATCTAACAACAACAGTCAGTGTTTCTTGTAAACTGTCTCTCGGTTTGAGTTTATCTGAAATTGTCTTGTGTTGCGATTATGCATTTCAGTAAGAATACTACAGAAGTGATTCTGTGCCCTTCTCAGTATATTATATCCCCAATATAGATATACATAGATAGAAAGTCTTACTAGTGTTGATGTTAACCTTAGTGTGATATCTTCTGAATATCTCCACTACTAAGTCCTGTTTTTTCCTATATAATTAATTAAAATCTTGGAGGAAGTACTGCAAACTATGCAGTATCCTATTTCTCCTTAAGCTTTTCCTTATTAGTTTTAACCTCCATTGGTAAGTCTTGTCTTCAGCTATTATTGTGGTGTTCAGCTAGTGGTGATTTTATAGTTTTCTTATTTCTCCTGCATTTATTAATTAAAATTCTTATATATGCAGGATCATTTATTTATTTATTCATTCATTCATTTGTATTAGTATGTTGTTGTTGTTGTTGTTAAGTGCCATCTAATCAGTTCCAACTCAGTGACCCAATATAGGGTTTCTGAGGAGCGGCTGGTGAGTCTGAAGCACCAACCTCACCATCTAGTGCTTATTCTACAGAGTAACCCCAGGATTCCTGTAGTAAGTAGTATAGAGTCATATATATTTATTCTGTTTGTTATAAGCTAATATTAATAATGTTTATTTTGTTATTGAAATTATTCCAAATTTGGTCATTAGATGATGTTTCAGGTTGGCTCCTTTGCCCTTTCAACATTCCGCCATCCTTTTTTGAGCTTGGAATTTGAGGCATCCTATGTTCCCTGCTTTCCTTATTTGTAAGTTAGTACAGTGTCTGTATATATATTTCGATAATTCCATGTTCATGGAGATATGTATCCAGTCCTTACTTATTAACATGGTTAGTACAAAGACCAAGTCATTTTGCAAAAATCAGCATTATGCAAAAATGGAGGATAACCACGTCATATCACAAAATGGAAGATGGCTACATCATTCAATAACCACCAAACCACTGAGAATCCTGGCCCAGCCAAGTTGACACAGAACCTTAACCATCACAGCCAGCATTACTCTTGCCTCCACCTCAGCGACTGTTACTGCAGAGGTTCTCGTTAATGTGCAAAATTGTCAATAAGATGTTTTCTATTGTCCTAAGTGTGCAATAGTGGATTACTAGATAGGTGAAGAGTAGGTATATCTCCAACCTAATTCAACACCACAGATTTCAATGTAGCCTTCTCCCTTGCTTATTTGTAAGGTCTTTCTCTTACAGTGAGAAACTAGACTCTCATTATGTCTCAAGAATAATGTTCAGTCCATAAGTTAATTCGTAACTTCACATCCCCTTCAGTGTGATTATGTTATTATTCATTTGTCATATAGCAAAGTTCCCATTTAAATATAAGGAGCTCTGGCTGTGTAGTGGATTACAAACTGGGCTGCTAACCGCAAGGTCAGAAGTTCGAATCTACCAGCTGCTCCACAGGAGAAGGATGAGGCTTTCTGCTCCCATAAAGATTTACAGCCTTGGAAACCAATCCTATGTAGTGATGCTGTGAGTAGGAACCAACACCATGACATATAACCACCACCACCATCCCCATTTAGATTTCTTCAGTGTTATCCAGAACCTTCCAATGGGGGTGTAACTGAGACAGGCTAAAAATCCACCAGACTCCTCCGGCTTTGTCTTAGACTTGGCTGGAGACAGAGCAGTTCTTTGGTGACAACATCAGGAATTGGCAGGCCATCTAAGCTCATTACTCCTAGCCTTGTTTTAAATGATCCTGAAACTGCCCTTGGGTAATGAAACTTGGATACTCAGCAGCTTATGTATGTATGACCACAGGTAAAAAGGGAGGAAATGCCTGGCTGGCTTGCAGTGAGCTTCTAGATAACAAGAAAGTCTTGTCAGCACCCTGAAAATGGTTCACTTAACAGAAATAACTAAATAGAGAATTTGCAATAAGACTTTAAAGAATCTGTTGCTAGGAAATGCTCTAGCACAGATCCTTTAATTCTTGTAATTTCTTGTGCTTTGATTCTGGATTTTATTTGTTCCCCCCAACAGTCTCTTAACCTCTCATTTAGTTCACATTATTTAACAGTGCAGGCTCTTTTATCAAAACACAAATTCAGGTGGCAGTACTATTCATGCATATTCCCCACATTTCACTGCTTGGTCTTTTTGTTTTATCAAACACATCTGTTTTGTATAGAAACTTTCTCCTTCTAGCCTATTCTATTTTCTCTTTGATCTTACAGTGAAACCTCTTGGGGAGATTCAGCAATCCACGTTAAGTGCCATTGCTAATTAACAGAAACCACAAGGGATTAACTATGAAATTCTTATACTATTTGGAAAATGGCCTTCTAAATTCGCATCCTCTTCTGAAATACATTTTATGTTTTCTTAATAAGGTTGGAAAGTCTTTTATCTTTGCTGCTTGTAAAAGTTAAAGAAAACAATGAAAGTTGCAGTGACACTAATCTAAATCCTAATTCGATGGGTGAGAGTATTGGTTTGTTTATTTTGGGGGCTTTTTTGGTGGGAGAGTCAGATAATAAGGATCCAAAAGAGTTGTTAATGTGTGCTTATGGTATGTTTTTGCTATGTGCTGTGGAGGCGGTTCCGACTCACAGCGACCCTGTACAGGGTTTCCGAGGCTATAAATCTTTATGGGAGCAGAAAGCCTCATTGTTCTCCCACGGAACAGCTGGTAGTTTGAAACTGCTGATCTTGTGGCTTGCAGCCCAATTCGTAACCACTATGCTACCAGAGCTCCTTATGCTTATGGTATAGTGCCTTCCTAAAAGCAATCAAGCTAAACTTAGGTGACATGGAGCAAAATGGAAAGCAGCCTAGCCTTTTTCCTGACAGGATGATGAAAACTGTAGCTACTTACCTCATGTATATGGCATGTTGCCTTCCCAAAGATCTTAGTTTTACCAGGACTATGTATATACCAGGAGTCCTGGTGTGGCACTGTAGTTTAATGTGCTGTACTGCAAAGTTGATTTGAACTGCAAGATTGGAAGTTCAAGCTCATCAGGTACTCCTTGGAAACCCTATACAGGGTTGCAATGGGTCCAAATGGACTCAAAGGCAGTTAACAACAACAACAGGCTATAAACCTGGAATCACCTAGTGGTACAGATCATTAGCACACTTAGCTGTTTACACAAAGGTTAATGGTTCAACGTTAATGGTTCACCCAACGTTACCTCAATAGAAAGGTCTAGCAATTTACTTCAGAAAAATCAGGTCATGAAAACTGGCTCAGTGTGTATTAGTAAAGAAACCCTGTCGTAATGAGTAGTCAGGTTATAGGATGTATGTATGTATTTTATTTATTTATTTATTTTTACATTCAACAACTCATCCACTTTACTTCATCTCCATGTTTATAATCCCCTCCATGCAACAGCTTCCTCCAGTGGTTCCTATTTCCATTCCACGCACCTTCCTATCCTTTCTCATCTTTGTTCTTGGGAAAATGTTGCCCTTTTGATTTTGAATGACGGACCATGCATTGGTGAGGATACCTTGCTAGTGTTGTTGTCCTCTCCGTTATAGACCTTTCTACTGCATGTACTAAACATGGTCCATGAGGGTAGGTTCCTTTCCAGATCTGAAGGGTGGTCAGGGGACATTGTCTCTTTATGACCAATAAACCCTGCTTGTTGTCTTTTTAATTATTACTAAATAATTTAGAATTTTGTTCCATGTTTTTCCCACTCTTTCTGTGACCCTCTAATGTGGTTCCTTTTGAGGCAGTTGGTAGTGGCAGTCAGGTACTGTCTAGTTTTTCTGGTCTCAGAGTTGTGGAGACTGATATTCTTTTAGTCTATTGGAGTAGTTGATTCCAAGCTTCTTCAATTCTTATCACTCTTGCTTATTCCTTCCACGGAGAGACCAATAGCTATACTGTAGAGCCGCATCCCAGGCTCTACTAACCCCAGCAGGATGTAGAACATTATCTTCGTGGACTATGTTATGCCAGTTGACCATGGTGTCCGCTGAGACTATAGGCTGATGTATTATGGCAATTATTTCAGAGAACCCGGAAAGTTTTATTAATTTAAAATTGTATGATATGGTGAGACTAAGCAATTGCTTCCTGAAGTTCTGCTACTTCTAGAGTGAAATAGAATAACTGTTAGGTAAATTACATCAGTATTATTAACTAAAACTTATTAGAATTAAGGTGAATTTACAAAATATCCTTATGTAAAGGGTGTACCTTGACGTGTTTGTGGATGAAATGATACAATGGCTAGTGCCTGGGATTTATTTTTAAATACTCAGGGGGAAAAAAGTGAATGGGGTATTCTTCTGTTTTGCTTTTGGGTATATATGTTACATTTCTGTAATGTTTTAGTTTTGTTTTTTTAAGTTTAAAACAAAGATAGGAGAACATTTTTAAATACAGAAGAAAAATGAACACCTATCCTCCAGGATATAACAAAAGTAGCTTTTGTCTATAACCACTGGTAACGTTTCTCATAGCGGTGGTTGTCAAAGTTTTGGCCCCTAGGTGTGTCTGTGAACTCAGCAATATCTCCAGTTATTGGCACTGTGTGTGGGAAGGGAATGTCATTTCTCTAGAGAAGCTAGTTATAAGAGTACTTATGCCTGGGGATGAGGTAGCAGTTCTTTCTTCACTTTTCTTTGGGGCAAAATTATGAAAATCAGGCATAGGAGAGGGGTCACCAGGTACCTCTTTACCATTGCAAAATCCAGTGTTGTTCCTTCCCACAGGGCATCCATTTGCCGTGGTAAAGATTCTCCCCACCTCCCCAGCCCCAGGCACTTCATGGGGTCTGTGGGGTCTTTTGCCTAGTACAGTAGTCCCCAGAAGGACAAAAGATGTTGAGAATGTAACAAAAGAGTGTGTGTTCCTTGTCGCCTGGGAGCAACAAGGAGTCGACAGTCTTCGGGAGAGCACTGAAGCTTATTTCTATCTTTCTAGCCCTAGACCACTAGTTGCACCACGGCTAGTTCCATTCGGTGAAAATACGTTGTAAACTTGTTGACATTTTTGTCCTCTTTACAATTCATTGTTTATTTTTCCCTGACGGAGAATTTTGATGCAATTATCACTGAGCTTTCTGACAAAAGGGAAATAGCTGAGGAATTTTGATGAGTTACCCACTTCATTAATCAGAACAGGCATCTCTAGTGACAGGGTTAGAATTACAATGAAGATTAGATAGCAAATTGCTGTTCTACCTAATGTCAATCATTCCCAGTGACAGCAGTGTGATTACACTTCAGGGAAGAGCTTTTCTTGCCAACAAAACGAGGGCAACTCCAGTGCAGGTAATAAATTTAGCAGGGTGAGCTGTCATGTCTTCTCTTGAGTGGAATCCTTAATAACCAAATGATGTCTTGTGGAAGATTTTAAGAGGAGGAAGGCATTTCACTTAAAAACTTTAAAAAATTAACTTTTTTGTGTTTTTTAAAAATTATTATAGATTTATACTTAAGAACATTTTTCCTCTGCAAAAATTTTATTTTATTTGCATGTGGTGGTGATTTTGTGCCGTGGAGTCATGTAGCAAGCTTTAATTCTCACCACAGGTGTGGGGAAAGATGATAGAAGTTAGGAAAAGAATGCCTGGCTGTATTTGAAAATCTATCTCAGATAAAAACAAGGTACAGAAATCAGTGAGCTGGGGATGTCAGACTAGCTGCCTGGTCAGTTAAAATTCTTAAGTTCTCCATGGCTGAAACAGAATGTGTTCCTTTTCAGTTCAGTATTTGAAAATAGTTCCTGCTTCATTGAGGAATATGATAGAGTGCTATTGTTACAACAGTGTGTAAACCTGAAGAGGAGAAGCAGTCTGGGAGCAGCAGGAAAAGAGGGAGTTGAAAGAATAACAAATGACTATAGAAACATGTGGCACTGTAGGATAAGCACTGTACCGCAAGTCAGTTTGAACTGCAAGGTCGGTGGTTCAAACCCACCAGCTGCTCCTCAGGAACCCTATGCAGGGTTGCTGTGAGTTGGAATTAACTCGACAGCACTTAACAACAATATAGAAGCATGCCACTTCTTTTCCCTTCAAAATTAAAGCAGAAAGGTAGCATGTTCTCCCAGAGTTAATGGAACTGAAAATATTTTTCTTTTCCAAGTATTTGCTTCCAGTCATACTTATGGAACTCGTATTTACCTGAATAATGCTTGTTATGATTCAGGAATAACTAAGTGGCCATTCTTGGCTCACATTTTCATTTTTTTAGGCAAATGTTCAACAGGAATCCTTTTTGGAGCAGGCAGGGAAAAAAATATAGCAAGTCAATTTAAAGAACGGAGTTTCTGTATCAATCTGTAACTTTGTTCTTTGTAGTTTTTAATGTAATGAAATACCTTAAGAGCTTTTAAAACTGATCATTCCCTTCTAAAAGGCTAAAGTTTAGTATTAATAAAAAATATATTGACTGCAGCTTTTAGAAATTCAAATTCTACCTTCCTCAATTCAGATAGGGAATCCCTGGGTAGTACAAAGAGTTAATTAACATGCTCAGCTGCTAATCAAAAAGTTGGCGTTTCAGAGGTGCCTCAGAAGAAAGACCTGGCAATCTGCTTCCATAAATATCGGCCAGTGAGAACTCTATGGAGCATAGTTCTGGTCTGATATACATGGCGTCACCATGTGTTGAAATTGACTCTATAGTAAATAGTTTTTAAATTCAGATATGTTCTTTTTCAGTGCTTTTCTACCGTGGTTGTATTTGTATAGAGTTCACATTCATTATGAAAGAACCAAAAAATTTGCCCTTTCTTTCTCAGAGAGACTTCTTGCATAGTAGAATTGAGTCCCCAGGATACCAGAATATTTTATCATTAGCCTTATATGTATCATTAACTCTATACTTTGTGAATTCAGTCATTAAACCCTGCTGAACTTGAATTTAACTTGGTGGGGCAAATTATAATAATATGTGCAATCTATTTTGTGTGATAGTCTAACAGTTAATAATATAGTACATGTAAGATGCTTTGAACTTTACGGAGAGATGGAATGAAAAAACCCAAGGTACTATTAATACTGTTATTATTGTCAGGGATGATTTCTATTTCATCATTAGAAATATTCCAGGAGTTAAAATTAGAGATGGTATGCATCGAATCCACCACTTGTCTATTAGTTTGTCATGCTGTTGTGGTTTGTGTGTTGCTGTGATGCTGGAAGATATGTCACCAAAATTTTATATGCCAGTAGTATTACACATAATCAACAGGTTTCAGCTGAGTTCCAGATTAAGACAGACTAGCAGAAAGGAGAGGTGAATGACTTCTGAATGTCTAGTCACTGAAAACCTTAGGAATAGCTGGAAGTTCATCAGATATACTGCCTGAAGATGAAAACATGATGAATAGCACCAGAGTATTGCCGGATATAGTGCCAGAAGATGAGCTCTCACATTGGAAGAAATTCATAATACGACCAGGGGAGAGCTGCCTTCTCAAAATAGAGTTGACTGTGATGATGCAAATGGAGTAAGCATTTAAGAACTTCATTTGCGGATGGGGTACAACACAAAATGAGGAATAACAGCTGTAAACATCCATTAATAATTGAAACATAGAATGTACGACACATGAATCTAGGAAAATTAGAAGTTGTTAGCAATGAAAGGGAATGCATTAAGAATGATTGTTGTTGTTGTTAGGTGCCATCCAGTCGGTACCAACTGATAGTGACCCTATGCACAGCAGAACGAAACACTGCCTGATCCTGGCTCAACCTCACTACTGTTGCCACGCTTGAGTCCATCGATGCTGCCACTTGGCCAATCCATCTCGTTGGGGTTCTTCCTCTTTTTCT
>NW_006408579.1:12116884-12125129 GCF_000296735.1 Chrysochloris asiatica
ATTTTATTCATGTTTTATTTTAATAGGTATATAAGCAAATACAAACAAACCATTCAGTCTGGCAGCTGTGTCCTTTCCTTGCCATGACTGAAGGCTTATCATATATCTAACTTTTCCTTCCTTCCTTCCTTCCTTCCTCCCTTTCTCCCTTCCTCTCTCCCTCCCTCCCTCCCATCAACTCTAAGGTAAAGGAGTGGAAAATATGCTCTCACTTGGCAAAACACAAAGGGAATGAAGGCCTTTTTAAGTTTGTCAGAGTTTCTCCTAATGAAAAATTATAGTAAAGAACATTTTCTGCTTGTCTAAATGGGACTATAACTGATTTCCTATGTAGGAAACATTTCTAGACAAATAGGTGATTTATAAGACTGTTGTTGGTCTTTTTATTTATATATTGTCTCTCCCTGCCTGGTATGGAACTGTGGGTTAGTGTTCTGAACTGTAATGTCGGTTTGAACCGTAAGGTCGGTGGTTCAAGATCACCAGCTGCTCCTTGGAAATCCTAAAAGGATCACTATGAGTGGAAACTGACTTGATGGCACTTAACAACAATTGTCAAGTTAGTTCCAACCCAAAATGACCCTATGTAAGGTTTCTAAGGAGCAGTTTGTGAGGTTGAACTGCTGACCTTGCAGGTTCAAACCAACTTTGCAATCCAGGGCATTTATCAGGTCTCCTAACAACAATTGTTATTATCATTGTTGTCAAGCGCCATCGAGTCAGATTCTGAACCATAGTGACCCTGTATAGGGTTTCCGAGGAGCCAGCTGGTGGGCTTGAGCCATAGGCTTCCCAGTTCAAGCGGACTTTGCATCTAGCGCATTCATTACAACAGCGCCACACCAGGACTCCTAACAACAGTTAGCCTAAAGGAATTGTGCTTTGTTTCCTGCCATTAAGACAACATTCCCTAGACTTGTCAGAAAAAGCGTGAGGGGAAGATCTGTGAAGAGGACTTTTGATATTAGACAGCAGCAGCACTAGCACTGGTTGGTGATGCTTTTCCAAATTTTTCCAATGCAGTGTCAACAGCGGTATTTCTCTGCCTGGCACAAGCTGATTCTTGATGGTAAGATTAAGCTGGGGAAAGCTGGGAGCCTGTCTGACTGGAAGTTTCAACTAAAGATCCTTCGAGCCTGGAGAGACTACACAAGATCTCAGAAGTTGGAGCGGGAAACTCAAGCCATGGAAAATGATCTTAGAGAAGAAAACAGGTACCATTATGGGCACAACAATAGAAATACTTCTAGTATGCTTATCCTAGTGCATCTTCCTAAAGAATCCATAAGTGAGTTTTAATATAGAGTTCCCTGGAATCATCTCATTTATCCTTAAAGGATGGAAATCACTTTTTCCCTATTAAATTTCAAACTAGAAAAATTTAACTAACATTTTTAAACAAAATTATTTGATTAGTATATACATGCTTTTTGTTTTTCCCCCTTGTCTTGTGGTAGCATTGCACCTTTAACCATCTTAGAACTTTTTTAAAAAAGGGGAGTGGGGTTGGCTTATATACCAATAATTGTTCATGAAAAAAATCACACTCTGTACATAAAATATTAATTGAGAACACAAGGAACACCATCTGGGACAGCAAACCTGCTAAGAGTAATTTGTTCCCACTCCCCCATCTTTAGAGAATTTTGTATCACCTTTATATCAACTTTTTTTTATTATGGTAAAAGATATGCAACAGATCATCTTCCATGTCAACATTTTTCACATGTACAATTCAATAACAATTAAATGTATCATGTTGTTCAGTCTTCACTATTACCAATTTCCTTATTTTCCATCACCCTTAACAGAAGCTCAGTGTCCCCTACATAATGAGTCCCTCTCCACCCCTCTCATCTACCCCTGTTGTTAAGTACCGTCGAGTCAGGTCCGACCCAAAGTGACCCTATATAGGGGTATCCAAGGAGCAGCTGATGAGCTTGAACTGCCAACCTCACAGTTCAAATGGCTTTGCAGTCTGGCGCATTAACCCACAACACCACACCAGGACTCCCATCTACCCCCTAGCAACCTCTGATAAATTTTGGTCTCTATATGACTATTCTAGTTTCATGTAAGTAGAATTTGTTACTGACTTACTTCGCTCAGCATAATCTTTTGGTCCATCCATGTTGCAGCCTACATTAGAACTTCTTTCTCTTTATAGGTTAATAATACTGCTTTGTATGTATATACTACATTTTATTTATCCATTCATCTATTGATGAACATTTAGGGATCCAGAAAGTCTACTCCTAGATATATACTGAAAGGAATTGAAAGCAGGAACACAGAAAGGTAGTGGTACACCAGTGTTTATTGCAGGGCTATTTATAATAGCCAGAATGATACATCAGCTTCTGCTTTGCTTGGGAATGATGCAGACTCTGCCTTCAAAGGAAACTCTTTGTTCCATCATCTTAAAATTAAATTCATTTTCATATTCTCCTTTTCGAGTTCAAATTTGCATTCTTTAATCAAACTCATAGATGTAAATGGGACCATTTATTTATATGGGAAGGGGGTTCATGTTCATATGGATAATCACTTCTCTACAGACAATTCTAAGGAACTCTGGTAGCATAGTTGTTATGAGTTGGGCTGCTAACCTCAAGGTCAGAAGTTCAAAACTATCAAGCTGTTCCACGGGAGAAAGATAAGGCTTTCTGCTCCCATAAAGATTTACAGCCTTGTAAACCCTATACAGTATCACTGTGAGTCAGAACCAACTCCACTGCAAATAACCATCACCACCACAGGCATTTCTGCCATTCATTCAGGATGAAAAGCTGAGTGATTAATTTGTGGAAGCACTGTTGAGGAGAATGAAATGGAATAACAGGAGTTATTCCACCTGTGGGCTCATCAGGTCCCCCAGGGAGGAAACACAAGAGACCAACATGTGGCTCTTTGTTTTCAAAGAACTCACAATTTTATGGGGAAAACAAGGTATTGAAAAAGTTTAGATGTTGAGTAGCCTTGTAAACTGAGCAATACACTGCTGCTAAGAACTCGGCATGGGGAAGGTGTTGGTGGCTGAGGAGGTTCCTACAGTGTCAGGAAAGGCTTTCTCATGAAGAAGTTAGGCCTTGAGCTGGGTTCTGCATGGTCAGTAGGATGTTCTTGATTGGAGATGGGAAGATCAAGGTGATGTCGTGAGGTTTTTTGTTTTTGTTTTCCAAACTACCAGAGTTAGAAAGTATTTCATTTATAAAATTATTTACCACAAAGCTTTAGAGTTAAAAAAAAAAATCTTAGAACAATAAGAAGCCACCTCAAGAACCAGACACACATCCAGCCTCTCAGTCAACAGATGATGTGAGTAAGGCCCAAAGGAAGTTAAGACCACAAACCAATGGCCATCCTGATTGGTTGAAGGTCTTCAAGCATGAAGCTGTCAAGTTCACTCACTTGTGAAAGACCTTGAATGCAAGCATAAGGAGTTTAAGCATTCTTTAGTAGTAAGAGAATTCTTGAAGGTTTTTAAGCAGTAGGGTGAATTTAGTTAATTTCTCTTTTTTTTAGCTTGATGGTGATAATGGTTGTATGTCAGTGAGTTAATCTGACTCATAGCAACCCTGTATATGGTTTCTGAAGCTGTAAATCTTTGCAGGAGCAGAAAGCCTCATCTTTCTCCTGTGGAGCGATTAGCACATTTTAACTACTGACTTTGGGGGTTAGCAACTCAGCTCTTAACCCACTGCTATACCAAGACCTCTTCTTTTTTGGGGTATTCTTGGGAAAAGTCTTTAGTGAAAAAGGACAACATAGAAAATGTGCCCATAATTTTAGTTCTAAATTCTCAGGGCCTTATGATTGGTACAAGGCATGGGGATGGTAGGTTATTAAAAAAGAAATCATTGTCAGGGTTTGCTGGATAAAGAACGGAAACTGATACCAAGAGTTATTGTAAAGGGAAACAACATAATAAAGGGAGCAAAAAGTAGGGTGTTAAAACACCTATGAAAATACATGCTAGGAGAAGTTTGTGGAAGAAGCATCTGAGAATTGAAGAACCATTCCAATTAAACTATTTATATATAAAAGCATTAAATGCAGGTTTCATAATAGCAAGATGTGCCAGTTTGGTTCTAAATCTTAGAACTTTTTGTCTCTCATATCTGTACATTTATTTCAAGCATCTATTTTTAAGTATTCCGAATGAATACTATTTAAAAAAAAAAAAAACAACCTAGAGTTAAACAATATGTAACATAATTTTTTTGCTACAAGCTTTATGTAAAAAACACTGTAGATGAGGAAGACACCTCAAGCCCCAGACAATCCATACTCTTGGTTTACAGATGATAAAAGTAAGGTCCAGAGAAGGGCAAGGTCACAAAGTCACGAGGTAAGAGTAACTACACAGGATTAAAGTACTTTCTCTTCGTTTCTGAGTCAGGTAGTTTTTGTCTATTCCACAGGCTATCTCTTAGGCAACACAGTGGCTCCATAGGATAAGCGGTGGACTGCTTATCCTATTTTCTAACTCTTGTAGTTAGAAAATTAGGTCAGCAATTCGATCCCACCAGCTGCTCTGTGGGAGAAAGATGAGACTTTCTGCTCCTGCAAAAGTATTTAGTCTTGGGAATCCTATACTGGGTGGCTATGAGTTGGAACCAACTCAACAGCACTTAACAACCACAACATGTATTACTCAGTTGTCAACTGTCTCCTCATCTTCAACCTGCACCATCCAACTTTAGTTTTGCCACCTGGGCAAAACCCTCACTAGCCTATCCCCTCTTCAGGGCCCAATTTCCTGGACTACTTTCTTTCTCCACTTCTTTTTCTGTTCTTCCCACTTTCTCTCAGAGGCAGCAACAAATCCCTTTCTTCCTCTTATTCATAATTTAGCAACTAACTTCTCTAACTTAACCGGAGCTCAGAGTCTCACCTCTAGTCCAAGGGGAACATCCAGGAATTTCTTCACAAATTTCATCTTTGTTTCCTTAGTAAAAATTCTACTCACTCTATCTTGTCTTCATTTTCCTGTTAAAGGTTGTTATGGTGAAAGTATGCTGGTGCTGTGGAGTAGGCACTGGGCTGGTAACTGAGTGACTGGTGGTTCAAACCCACCAGCAATTCTGAGGGAGAAAGATGAGGCTGTCTGCTCCCTGAAGGATTTACAATCTTAGACACCCTGTATAGGGTTACTATGAGTTGGAGATTTACTTAGTGGCAGTAGCTTTTTTATGGCGATGGTGTAACAAATTTGCAATACAATATTGAATGACAATATTAAAATACAGTTTTAACATTAGCCGATTTCCAAAGCCTAACTGAGGATTCACTTCTCTACAGGAGAAAGGATTACAGTCTTGGAAACCCTATCCAAGTCGGTTACTATGAGTCAGAACCGACTCGACGGCACACAACCAACAACCACCCACTAGCATGTTCACTTTAGAAAGTTAGCTCCAGATTTTCCATTACTCCTGTCTCCTTTTCTTTCTGAGTTTATGGCTACCCTTAACAAATTGTGAAGTAGCAGTGTTTGTTTGCAGCATCTTCCACAGTCCTTTTCTGAATCCTATTTTCCTGACTTCTCAGTTCTTTCCTGAGAATCACTTTGTCCTTCTTCCATGGCATTTTCTCCCTGCCCTTTCTTGAAACCACTGCTTTGGACCTTTCCTGGAACTTTTCCTTATCCTTCTCTTGGTACATACTTTGTGCTTCCCAGAATGCATGCTTACACTTTAACAGCATTGTCTGGAAGCAGAGCCCAAAATGTAAGTGATAAGGATTTTGAGTACTGTGATAGACCCATGGAAAAACTGAGCCTTTGACATCCCTTAAGTCATGGCATTCATTTATTCACTCAGTCTTGAATTTATTCATTCTGTTTGATGGAATATATTCACTCAGGCAGCCAGCTTTACTGATGTCCTGGTATGGTGCTGTAGGATAACCACTGGGCTGCTGACCGCAAGGTTGGCAGTTCAAACCTACCAACTGCTCCTTGGAAACCCTATGCAGGGTTACTATGAGTCATAACTGACTCGACAACATTTAACAGCAACAACTATATGAAAGTACTTCAAAAGTTCATGCAAAGAGAATTTAAAAATAGTGTAATTTTCCATGAACTTTTTGAAACTCCCTCATATACTAGACTCTCTCCTAAGTACCAAGTTGTTATTATTGTGTGTGTTGTCTAGTGACCCTATATAACAGAATAAAAGTGCCCCATAGGGTTTCCTAGGCTGTAATCTTTGAAGGGGACTGGAAAAAAAAGTAAAAACATTAAAAATTATTCTTGCCTTCCACGAGTTTATAATCTAAGTGGAGTAGTTTTAAAAAAAATCATACCCAAATACTAAAAATAATTGCAACAGAAGGCACATAAGATAAATACTTACAAGTGACATAGACTTGGCTCTCATGCATCACAACTCCCTGAGGAGCATGTTGAAAATAGAAAGTAACGGGCCCTACCTTCTGAGAGAAACAGAATGTCGCTAAGTAGAGTAGAGCATTGTTCAGTTTGGGGGAAAACATAAATCAGCATGTAGGTAGGTATGCGTGGGAAAAGTTTGGGGTGAATTTGCTGGGCTAGCAATGGAAGTGGAGAGGGAAAGTGAGGTTGAGTTGAAAGTATATGCTCATATTCCTCATCACCAGCACTCAGGATTTTAGAGTTCTTTCTGTCAGTCATTTATGGAGTGCCTAGTGTATCGTGTTATATTACCCATCCCTCCATGCTGACCTGGATATCCATGTGATGGCATCTGCCACTGGTCACAATCCTGACAAGTTGATAAGATGCAGGAGGACCAGACTTGCATTGCCTGGCTCACTTTACAAATCTTTAAAGCAGAAATTGTGTTATCTTGCATGTTTCTTTGGAGGCTACCTGGTATATTATTGAAGACATTAATTTATTCATTCCTCCTCATCCCCAGTACAGCTGTTACTGTCACTGCTGTTTGTATGTTCTACATCAGAGTTCAGCACTCAATCAGATCACTTGTTGCTGTCAGGTGCCGTCTACTGAGTTCCGACTGATAGCGAGTCTATGCACTACAGAATGAAATACTGCCCAGTCTTGAACCAGTCTCACAATTGTTAACATTTGAGCCCATTTTGTCGGGGGACTTCTTTTTCTCTGGCCATCCACCCTACCAAGTATAATGTCCTTCACTAGGGACTGGTTCTTCTTGATAATATGTCTGAATTATAAAAGATGAACTCTATCCATTGTGTCTTCCAAGGAGCATTCAGGGTGCACTTTTTCCAACACAAATTTGTTTCTTGTTCTGGCAGTTCATGGTACTTACAACATTTTCTCAAACACCATAACTCAAATGCATCAGTTATCCTATGGTCTTCCTTATTCATTGTCCAACTTTCACATGCTTATGAGGCTATTGAAAATACCATGCCTTGGGTCAGGTACCTTAGTCCTCACACTGATACCCTTGCTCTTGAACACTTTAAAGAGGTCTTGTGCAGATTTCCCTAGTGTGATACACCATTTGATTTCTTTACTGCTGCTAACATGAGTGTTGATGGTGGATCCGAAAAAAAAATGAAGATTTTGAAAACTTCAGTCTTTTCTCAGTTTATCATGGTATTATTTATTGATCCAGATATGAGGATTTTTGTTTTTGTTTTTCACATTGTGGCGCAATCCATACAGAAGGCTGTGATCTTTAATATTCATCAATAAGTTAATTTAAGTCCTCACTGCTTTCAGCAAGCAAGGTTGTATCCATATTGCAGGATTTTTTTTTTTTAAGTTTTTATTTTTAATTGAGTGAAAGTCTACAGGGCAGAGCATCAGTTTTACAGTCAACAAATCATATACTTTGTTTCATTACAATGATTATAATCACCTCCATGTACCATCATCAGTTAACAGTATTTCTATTGATTTAAGCTCCTTTTTTTTTTTTCTTTAACACTCAGGCATATATGATAATTTACACAAATTATTATACAAAGAGCACATTCTGCAAGTCTGCCTCCTGGCCGCCAGCTCTCAGTCCCTCTTTTTCCATGAATTTAGAGTCCTCAGCTGCTCCCTCTCTCCATGTCCCCATCTCTGCCTCCATCTCTGGTGTCGCTGCTTCTCTGAATAAGGTCCTGCATTCCTCTTGTGCTCTACTCCCTTGATGGTCCTAGAGTCCTCTGTTTCTGGTCTGTAAGATTAACTACTCCCCCGTTTTATCTTGTTTTTTAATGTTTTATTTTGAATTATATGGTAGTTTACATGAGAGAACTTTAGTTTTACATTCATTCC
>NW_006408579.1:12125229-12126942 GCF_000296735.1 Chrysochloris asiatica
TAGTCAATAAAGCACAGGTAAACATCTTTCTGATATTCTCTGCTTTCAGCCACGATCCATCAGACATCAGCAATGATATTCCTTTTTCCACGGCCTCTTCTGAATCTGGCTTGAACCTCTGGAAGTTCTCTGTCAATGTATGCTTGCAGATGTTTCTGTATTACCTATACTAAAACTTTACTTGCATGGGATATCAAAGAGATTTCCAATGATTTCTGCATTCTGTTGGGTCATGTCTCTTTGGAATGGGCACAAATACGGATCTCTTCAGTCATTCAGCCAGATAGTTGTCTTCCAAATTTCGTGGCAGAGATGAATTGAGTGTCTCCTTTGCCACCTTACTTTCTTGAAAGATTTCAATTTTTATTCCATCAGTTCCTGAATGCCTTGTTCTTTGCCAATTCCTTCAATGCACCTTGGACTTCCTCCTTCCGTATCATTGGCTCTTGATCATATGCTACCTCTTGAAATGGTTGAACATTAACCATTTCCTGTTGGTACAGTGGCTTTGTGTATTCCTTCCATCTTCTCTTGATGCTTTCTGTATCATTCAATAATTTGCCCAGAGAATCTTTCAATAAGAAAGTCGAGGCTTGAATTTTTTCTTCAGTTCCCCCACCTTGAGAAATGCTGAGCGTATTCTTGCTTTTTGGTTTTCTGACTCCTGATCTTTGCACATTTTGTTGTAATATTTGGCTTTATCTTCTCTAGCTGATCTTTGAAATTTTCTGTTCCACTCTTGTACCTCTTTATTTCTTCCAAATGCTTTAGCATCTCTACGCTGGAGAACAAGTTTCAATGTCTCTTCTGACATCCATTTTGACCTTTTCCTTCTTTCTTGTCTTCTTAATGACTTTCTGCTTTCTTCATGTATGATGTTCTTGATGTCATCTCACAACTCTTCAGGTCTTTGGTCTTTAGTGTTTAATGTATCAAATCTGTTCTTCAGATGATCTCTAAATTCAGGTGAGGTATGTTCAAGGTCATATTTTGGCTCTGGTGGACTTGTTTTCATTTTCTTGAGCTTCAGTTTGAATTTGCATATAAGTAATCGATGGTCTGTTCCACAGTCTGCTCCTGGCCTTGTTTTGACTGATGATATGGAGCTTTTCTATCGTCTCTTTCCCCAGATGTAGTCAATTTGATTTCTATGTATTCCATCTAGTGAGGTTCATGTGTATACTCGTCTCTTATGCTGTCTAAAAAAGGTATTTGAAATGAACAAATCATTGATTTTACAGAATTTTATCATGCATTCTCCAGCATCATTTCTTTCACAAAGGCCATATTTTCCAACTACTGATGCTTCCTCTTTGCTCCCAACTTTTGCATTCCAATCACCAGTAATGATCAATATATCTTGATTACATGTTGATCAATTTCAGATTGAAGAAGTTGGTAGAATTCTTCTTCTGTTTCATCCTCACTGGCTTTAGTGGTTGGTGCGTAAATTTGAATGTTGTTGTTGTTGTTGTTAAGTGCCGTGGAGTCGGAACCGACTCATAGCGACCCTGTACAGGGTTTCCGAGGCTATAAATCTTTACGGGAGTAGAAAGCCTCATCTTTCTCCCGCGGAGCAGCTGGTAGTTTCGAACTGCTGACCTTGCGGTTCACAGCCCGAGTCGTAACCACTACGCTACCAGAGCTCCTTAAAGGAAACATTTAAGGGAGCAGAAATTCTCATCTTCCTTTTGAGGAGTGAGTAACTGCTGA
>NW_006408579.1:12129361-12130102 GCF_000296735.1 Chrysochloris asiatica
CTAGGTCAAATGGGTACTATCTGCAGGTTTTGATGTTCTTGTGCATCTCCCCTCACTTCATATCAGCTGGATGCATCACTCTCAGCTCTAGCCTTCTGTGGCTATGTCCTTATCCATGGGCTCAGGAGTCCCCAGGTCTTAAAAAACTTTGAACCAACCAGCCCTTCTTCTTCTCTTTCTCATCTTCACATCAAGGGGAGTCTATGGAATGTGGTTGAACTCAACCCATTTCTTCATTGCTCTCTTTCCCCCTTTTCCACTCACCAGTAGACCAACATGGTTGTCAGCAAGCTTATATGCCTGCTTTGAGTTTTAATCTTAGAGGTGGGTTTGTCCTGAGGGACTTGATTGCTTGCCCTGATGGTTTCCCAGCAAACAACTTGCTTATTCTTGTAGTAGCCAATCATACTGTCATTATTTTTGTTTTGGGTTTTTCCTGCTGATCTTTCTTTGAAGATGTATCTTCTGTCACTCTAACTGTTCCAGGTTGGTCTCATATTGCAGGATTTTAATGAGTCTTCTCCAATCATGAGCCACACTTTTCTTCATATAATCCAGCTTCTCAGATTATTTGCTCAGCATACATATTGAATAAGTATGATGAAAGCACACAGCTCTGATGCACACCTCTCCAGATTTTAAACCATTCAGTATCCCTTTGTTCTGTTTGAACAACTGGCTCTGGGTCTATGTACAGGTTTCTTATGAGCACAAGCAAATGTTCTTGAATACCTATTTTCC
>NW_006408579.1:12139732-12163477 GCF_000296735.1 Chrysochloris asiatica
TTTGCTATTGTAAATAGTGCTGCTGTGAACATTGAAAAAAACTTTTTAAAGTGTTAAAAATGTCACATTGAAGACTAAGGAGCACCTGACCCACCCGATGGTATTTTCAATCTCGTCATATGCATGTGAAAGACAGTGAATACAGGAGACTCTAGGAGAATTGATACACATTTGAATTATGTTGTTGGTGAAGAATATTAAAAGTACTACCAAGAACATGGACTTCCAAGAACAAACAAATCTGTTTTGGAAGAAGTACAGCAGGATTGCTCCTTAGAAACAAGATGACAAGACTTCATCTCACGTACTTTGGACATCTTATCAGGAGAAACCAGTCCTTAGGGAAAGACACCATGCTTGATAAAGTAAAGGATCTGTAAAGGGAGGGATACTCTCAACAAAATGGACTGATACAATGAATGCAATACGGGATCAAACATCAAAATTGTGAAGCTGGTACAGGACCATGCGTTTCATTCTTTTGTGCATAGAGTCACTATGAGTCAGAACTGACTCCACAGCACCTAATAACAAATACAGCAACATGATCAGTGTATGTCATTAAATGCTATCATTGTTTTTGTTGTTATATGCTATCAAGTCAGTTCTGACTCAGAGCAACCCTACATACAGTAGAAGGAAATATGCCCAGTCCTGTGCCATCTTCACAACTGTTATGTTTGAGCCCATTATTGCATCCACTATATCAGTTTATCTGTTTGAGGGTCTCCCTCCCTTTTACTGATCCTATACTTTAAATTTTGTGATGTTTTTCTTCAGAGACTGGTACTTCCTGATAACATGTCCAAAATGCATGAGATGAAGTCTTGCTATCATTGCTTCTAAGGAGCATTCTGGCCACACTTCTTCCAAGACAGATTTGTTCATTCTCCTGGCATCCCATGGTATAATCAGTATCCGTTGCTAACACCATAATTCAAATTCATCAATTCTTCCTTGGTCTTCCTTATACATTGTCAAGCTATTACAGGCATATAAGGCAATTGAAATACCATGGCTTGTGTCAGGTCCAGTTTGGTCCTCAAAGCAACATCTTTGCTCTTTAACACTTGAAAGAAGTCTTTTGCAGCAGATTTGCACAATGTAATGTGTCATTTGATTTTTTTTTGACTGCTGCTTCCACAAACATTGAATGTAGACTCAAGTAAAACCAGATCCTTGACAACTTCAGTCTTTTTCCCATGCATGATGTTGTTGTTTAGTGGTGCAGTTGTGAATATTCTTGTTTTCTTTACATTGAGGTGTGATCTTGGCTGAGGGCTGTAGTCTTTGATTTTCATCAGTAATTACTTCAAGTCCTCTTCACTTTCAGCAAGCAAGGTTGTTTAATCTGCATGTTGAAAGTAATTACTGAGCCTTTCTCTAGTTCTGATGCTCTGTTTTTCTTCATATTGCCCAGCTTCTCAGATTATTTGTGCAGCATAAGAGGGAGCTTAAATAAGTTTGAAAAATGGAATTAAAATATAATGGTATTTTTTGAAGTCATATGGTAAAAGGCTATAACCCTAACACATACCTTTGCTGATTTTAAACCATTCAGAATCTCCTTGTTGTTTTTTAACAACTGCCTCTTGGTCTTTGATTATGTACACAGTTAAGTTTTCCGGAATCTCCATTCTTTGCAATGTTTTCCATTATTTGCTGTGATGCATAGTTGAATGCCTTTACATAGTCCGTGAGACACAGTAAATGTCTTTCTGGTATTTTATGCTTTCAGCCAACTTCTATCAGCAGTGACATGCTTCATGATATGTCACATCCTCTTTTTATCTGGCTTAAATTTCTGACTGCTCTCTATTGACAGACTGCTGCAATCATTTCTGAACTATCTTCAGTGAAACTCTACTTGCATGTTATATTAATGGTACCATTTGATAATTGCCACATTCTTTTGGGTCACCTTTCTTTGAGATGAACACAAACTTGGATCTCAATTCTGGTTCATTTAGAAGAAAACAATTAAGTATAATAAAATAAGCTGTTGGCATAATTGCTGGTAGCGCTCATCCTGAAATTCATGATCTAAGTTTGCTTTACTCTTATCTCATTTGGTTATTTCATACAACTCCTCTAACATAGGTTAAATTCTGTCTTTTTCAAACTAAGAGTTTTAACCCTTTTTAGAAAGAGAGTACCTTTCATAGTAAGGATAAATAGTGTGTTGTGGAAGCTTTAGTTTCAGTTATATATCCTTTTGTTTGATACAGACAAACAACACACAGAAACTTGTATACTGAATTACAGTTTACAATTTTTTCTTGTAGAAATAGCAGTAAAAAATGGCATAAAGGTACTTGAGCCTGTAAGAACTATAGAAATGTTCTTCTGACTCCTTAACAATTATATGATATTCTTGATATGATCCCAGGAGTCCATGAGGAAAGGTAAGCATTATCTGTGTTTAACAGAAGTGGATATGCAAACAGTGTTATTGAAAACATATTCAAGTTCACCTTTATAACATAAAGCCAAGTAAGCATCTAAGTAATACTCTCGTGCCATATAATTAGCTTCAAGTTTTACAGCTCACTTCTTGAAGGTCTGTAATCTACTTTTAGATCTCAGAGACCTCTATGTTTGAAATTTGTACTGGCTGCCACCAACACATCACCTAATGGAAATTCCCACTGAGGAAGAGAATGTGGTAGGCAGTGACTCCCTTCCCCACTTCACCCATAAACGTTCTAGGAATCAGAGATAACTCTCCCTTAGGAAGAGACTGAACCAAACCTTTAACAGACTATGAGTGCCTTGCCTTTGCTTTTCATACATTTCTATCCTTAGAAGTATCTTCACAAGGCAGCCATTCATTATGGTAATGAACCCTTTCCTTTAGAGATCCTTTCCCTGACCAAGTCCGCCTTTCACAAGATCCACCCTCATAGTTTCACCTTGACTTTTGTAAGTTTTATTGTTTCTGACAGTTCACTTGTTAAGTAGTATAGATTTGCTACTCCTGCTTTCTCACAAATCTTCAAGTTTTGTAGATTTCCAAGCACAGCTGAGTATCTCTCCCCCTCATACATTCATTTTTTAAAAGTAGTTTTTTATAAACCTATTCTCTTTGCTCCTTCTCCTCCAAAAGGTGACAGAAAGTATTTTATGGTAATCAAAATTTCAGTGTCTTTGTGACATGATAGAATTGTTTTTCCTCTAAAGTAATGTCTTAGGATGTCAAAGTCTTCTGTGAGGAGAAGCTTTGTTCTGGGGAATGTATAAAGTGATTCCACTTAGTTTAATATAAAAGGATAAACTTGGGACTAAAATGAGGCATTTCTGGGACTCCTTTGGACTGTAGTTCATTTATATTTCAATTACATTATCAATTAACAAGCTACAAATGGCTTCTTTATTTTCATGTTTTGTTGTTTAGAAAACAACAAGTGGCCACTGAATATAACCGGAAACAGGTTCTCCAACACTACTTTGCAGAATGGCAGCATCGGCATGATGTAGAAACCCGAAAGAGAGAACTGGCTCTATCCAAGGAGGAAACCAGGAGAAAAATGGATGAGCTGCTAAAGGCAGCATCACTAGGGAAACTCAGTGCAAATGGGTCTTCAGGCACAACTAGTCTACCTGATGAGACTATAGCCACTGTGGAGCCATCCATAGATGAAGAGGTACCTTGTTTTACTCTGCTTGGCCTTCCTGCCTATTAAACATTTGCATTTGAACTTTGCATTTTTGTAGCCTGGGTATGTTAGAGGTTGTCAGGTTGCCTCATCTAGGGTATTTAAAAGATTAGAGCTACTGCAGGCCATAAAAGTTACCTTTCAGTCAGGGTTTATTTTCTTTAAAGAATCTTTTTATAATTGCACATAAACTTTGTTAGGATTTGGTTGGGCTGTAATATAGAAAGGAAATTTAAAACACCTAAGTGAAAGACCTTTCAGGAACAGATAAGCTAAAGCATTGTTTACAACTCCTGAACTTATCTTATTAAATCTTCAGACATTTCTTTTCTAAATGAGCTTGTGACTTACAAGAGGGCGGTTTTTAAGTTTGATTATTTTAATAAAGAAAACCACATATATTTATTGGGACTATTTGATAGAAAATCACAGCAAAAAACAGTATAATTCCATCATGCCCCAGGGGTAACCACCTTTAAGATGCTGATGTACAGTCAGCTGGTCTCTTTTCCATTCAAGAATATGAAATTTTGTTTCTTTTAAATTTTGTGTAACTTTTATGTAGGTTCTATTAAGTCAGTGAGGATATTTAGTCTGCCATAATGCAGGAAAAGGAAAGCCATGATTTTTTTTTCTTCTTCTTCTTAGTAGTAACTTAATTTTCTTTTTCTTCTTTCTTTTTTTCATTTTTATAATATAGCATGAGCATTTTCCATTTCACTAAATATTCTCAGGCAACAATAGTTGTCAACTTGGAGAGTACCACAGAATCACACCTACTAAATTCTGATAAATTCTCATTTCTGAGTGCAGGTTACCTATTTTTATTTTTTATTTTTGGAAGTCCACGGTAAACCTGATCTATACCCATAGCTCAGGACTGCTTTTCTGGGCCATCATTTTATAAGGACTGCATGATAGTCTATCATGAACCACAAGGTAGAAGCTGTTTAACTCCTTCTCTGCTGCTAGACATTTAAGTGGTTTCCGTTGCATTATAGTAACCAGTACTTCAATGAATATCCTTGTGCTTAAATTTTTGTACTCATCTATGATGTTTTACTTTGGATACATACTGAAATGTAAAATTTACACTTTAAAGATTCTAACAGAAAGCCATTACAGAAAGATTGTGCCAAATAAGTGCCTGCTTTCCTGCATGACCATGTTTTTTGTTTTTCAATCTCTGCCAAGATAAAATTTTCTCACTTTATCTTTATTTCAACATTTGTATTTCTTTGGTTATATTGAGGTTGAACATTTCTTCATATTAGTCATTTAAATAGATAGTGTGGCACTGTAAGGTGTAAAAGGTCGGTTGTTCAGACCCACCAGTTCACTCCTTGGAAACCCTACACAGGGTCGCAATGAGTCGGAATCAACTTGGCGGTACTTAACAACAACAACAACCTACCTAAAAAAGTCGAGACTTACATAATCTCTAAGATTATGACCCTTAGACACCCTTCAAACCTGAACCCACCCACAGCAATCACTTTTCAGCCAAACAATTGGCCTATAAAGTAAAGAATAACTTTTCAGGGAAATCAACCATATAAGACCAAAAGGGCAGCATTTGCCCAGAAGCAAAGTTCAGAAGGCAGGAAGGAGCAGGAAGGAAGGATAAATGCAAACATGAAACCCAGGAAGGTAGTGGGAAGGATGCTATTACATAGAGAGATTGCAACCACTGTTTTGAAACAAAATGTGTATGAATGGCTAAATGAAAAATCAGTATCCTCTGAAAACGTTCATACAAATCACAGTAATACGTTATTAACTAATTCATAGATATAGCTAAAGACACTTGTCATGTGCTTTGCTGCTATTTCTATTTGATGAATATGTTGTTGTTGTTAAGTGTTATCGAGTCAGTTCCAACTCACTGCAACCCTGTCTAGGGTTTCCATTGAGCGGCTGGTGGGTTTGACCTGTTGACTTTGTGGTTCATACTGCCCTTGGAGTCCAGTGCATGATCCTGCAGCACCAAACCAGGATTCCATTTGATGATTATATATATATGTTTTTAAATTTATAGATGTTCTTTATGTTTTCAAGAATTTGTACTTTCATAGTAGTGCTTACTGCCATGTTTAGGAAGCCTTTTAGAGGTTTGCTCCCCTCTCCTCACTCCTTCCCTTCTATATAATACTGTTAAATACTTAACTCAGTCTTGTAATTAAGTTAGGTACAGGAGTGTCCCAGCCTTGCTTTTTACCCTGATTACTGTTAGCAAGATAGGCTGATTTTAATTTTAAGTTTAGTCTCTCAGCAAACGGGATCTTGAGGCTGCTTATTGGGACTTATGTAACGTTTTTGGTCCCTTCCCCTAGGCAATTTATCAGCCTTTATGTCAGTTAGATCATTTTGTTTTCACTGAGACCCAGGAGAGCCTTCTATCTTAAGAAATAGCTGTGTGGAAATTCTAGCTTACAAAGTAACGTTTCCTCTGTTATTATCTTTAAAGGGGGAAAAAAAAAATCAGCAGAAGAATGTTTTATATATGTAAAACAAAATTATATACATATATGTATATATATATTAGACTTAAGAAAGAAAGCTTACAGATTTCTGAAATCAAGAATAAAAGATTTTATCAAGAAAGAGTAATATTGAAAAAATAGAGCAAAAAATTAAGGACTGTAATAGACTCTGTAGGTCACTAGATAAACTCTAATCTTTTCCGGAGTGTAGAGTATAACATGAACAAATGAAAATATAAAATCTTTAGTTAGATGCTCATTAATTATATATTCATAGGAATTCGTGTACCAGGAGCACATATATTATACCTTGAAAATTTTCAAAATGATCAGTTAGCTAATAGGTGATTTTCTCTAATTAAGCCTGATGGTTCAGTCCTGTTCTATTAAGTACAATCTGTACCATTGAGTTTTTCCTTTATTCTCTTATTTTCACATCAAAAATTTAGCTTGTTCCAAAAGAAGTCTTGTTGCTATATTCAAGGCTTTTACTCAGTCTTGCTGAGGTAATAACGTATCATTACCACAAAATTTAAAAGGGCCTAAAATATATGCCCTGTTTGAAGCTAAATTACTTAAGCAGGTGTTCTTATGAATAGATGTCCACTGACATTTTTGAAATAAAAGGTTATTAAAAACTCTTTACTCGTGTCAGTTTCCATATATCAAATCCTTTCACTTTAGCTGAGCCTTTAGAAAGCATTTCCATCATCACAAAACATATTTTTCAGTAACTGAGTATTACACTCTGTTAGTGTTATTCAGAGAGAGCTAAAAACTTCTAATATTAGGTAGTTCATTTATTTTTCACTTATACCACTGCAGATGGCATATCCAAACCTGGTCAGACTTTAGACCATGGAATCAAACCATCTGGAAGACACATTTTAACTATGACATTATTTTCACCAGGATGTTTTCTAAGTAAGAATTCTGTTTCCTTCCTCTTACTATAGAACTTGTAATTGAGTATGATCGCTCAGCTTATTAAATGAAATTTGTATGATAAAGCTTTGAAAACTAGAAAGCAAAATGCTCGTATAAATGCTGTTGTTGTTAGGGGCTATTGAGACAGTTCCAACTCATAGCCGCCTTTATACAACAGAACAAAACACTGTATCATTCTCACAATTTTTGTATTTGAGCGCATTGTCGCAACCACTTGGTCAGGATGTCTTGTTAAAGGTCTTCTACATTTTCACTGACCCTTTACCAAGCATGATGTCCTTCTTCAGGAACTGGTCTCTTGATAACATGTCCAAAGTATCTGCAACAAAGTCTCAGCATCTTTCTTCTAAACACTTGAAAAAGTTCTTTTGCAGCAGATTTGCCCAATGCAATGTAAAGATTTTATTAGGTAACATTCTTATGTAATACAGATATTTTTCTACCATTCATCTGTTAGTTTATTGTGCTTTGGTTGCCTGTGTGTTCCTGTGATGCTGGAAGCTATACCAATGATATTTTAAATATCAGCAGAATCACCCATGGTGGATAGTTTTCACTGGAGCGTCCAGACTAAGACACTCTAGGAGGAAGGAGAGGCAGACCACTTCTGAATGATAAACCACTGTTGTTGTTATGTGCCGTGGAGTCAGTTCCAACTCATAGTGACCCTGTACAGGGTTTCCAAGGCTGTAAATCTTTACGGGAGCAGAAAGCCTCATCTTTCTCCCGTGGAACAGCTGGTAGTTTCAAACTGCTGACCTTGCAGTTCACAGCCCGATTCGTAACCACTACACTACCAGAGCTCCTTTTGTAAGCCCTGTGAATGATAATGGCATGTTGTCTGATATAGTGCCAAAAGATGAGTGCTTCAGGTTGGAAGCCTCTCAAAATAAGACTGGGGATGAACTGTCTCCTCAGCATACTGCTGGCAGTAATGATGTGGGTGGAGCAAAGCTTTCAGGACTTTCATTTGTTGATGGGGCACAACTCCAAATCAGAAGAAACTAAAATGACAGGAAAGACCAAAATGGATGTCAAAAGAGACTCTGACCCACTCCAAGACTGAAACTCAAAGGGTACACACAAGTAGTCATGTAAGCTTGCTGGCGACCACATTAGTCTGCTTGTGAGTGGAAATGGGTGAAAGGTAGCAATAAAGATATGGGCTAAGTTTGACCACATTCCATAGACTCCCATTGACCTTGAGAGAGATAAGAGGAAGGGCTGGTTGGTCTGAAGTGTAGTGAGACTTGGGGACTTCTGAGCCCATGGACAAGGACCTGGACAAGGAGGGCTAAAGCTGAGAGTGAAGCAGCTGGCTGATAGGAAGTGAGAGGAGATGCATAAGAATGCCCAAACTTGCAGATAGTACCCATTTGGCCTAGCTTAGATGGCTTGATCAGAACTCGACTAGAGGAAGATAAAAAAATTTCATAAAACAAGTGTAAATTGCTACAATTTGATGAATTTGACCTATACTTATGGATGTAGTAGCTCAAAATACCAACTGAGAAGGAAGAAGTCTTCACATCAAGGATCAAACTTATCCCCTCTGCACACAGGGTGGATAGCGATGGGCAGCTTAGACATTAGCTATCTAAAATGGGCAGTAGGTGGGGGAAAGGGGGGCTATAAAGGCACGAAGTGGCTGGCTTACAAGTTTTCAAGAGGTAGTTTAGTTTCAGAGTGAGCAGGGGAAGGTAGACTCCCCACTCAATAATTTTCCTCTTGTCTAGATGAGTCTGGTTGTTGAAGGAGGTGGGGATAGAATTCATTGATTCAATAGTGAGTAATTGTTATCATACCTAATTGTGAATGTTGCAACGGTAAAGGTAGAAGTTGTATAAGAAGAATGGGGGAGTAGTTAATCTTACATTTCAGGAACAGAGGATCCTAGGATCATCAGGAGAGAAGAACATGAGCTGAATGTGGGACGCTTATCAGAGAAGCAGAGACACAAGAGATAGAGGCAGAGGTGATGGCATAGAGCGATAGAGCAACTGAGGACTCTAGATTCATGGAATGAGAAGGACTGTATACTAGCAGTCAGGAGGCTAGCTTTCAGAATGTGCCCTTTGGTTGTTTAAATGATCATGTATCCCTGCATGTGTGTTTTTGTTTGGTTTGTTTGGCATATCAAGTAGAAAGAAGAAAAAAGGGGGGAAGGGAGGTTCTTGATCAAAGAAACAATCTATGATGGTTTTGAGGGGAGGAGGAAATTATACATGCACTAGAAGGTAGACACACATTGACATGGGTGATGGGGCAGACAGTGTACAACTGGAGGGAGATTGGCAGAGGAAAGATGGAGGTGGCGGGAGATAGCAGGGAGGAATGCAGTGGTTAAAGTGAACAGAGGTAAATGCTATTAACTGTTGGTGCATGCAGGAGATGCAACCATGTAATGAAGCAAAGTATGTGATTTGTTGGTTGTGGAACTGATGATCTGCTCTGTAGACCTTCACTCAATTCACAATAAAAAGTTTAAATAAATAGAGAGATTCTGAAACTTGCTTTAGAATGTAGAGAAGTTAAAGGAACTGGAAAAATGATGAAGTAAAAGAACTCAACAGAATATTTCAAAGGGTAGCTGGAGAAGACAAAGTAAGGTATTATAATGAAATGTACAGAGACCTGGAGTTAGAAAACCAAAAGGAAAGAACATGCTCAGCATTTCTCAAACTGAAAGACTAAAGAAGACTTCAAGCCTCAGATTTTAATATTTAAGGATTCTATGGGCAAATATTGAATGATGCTGGAAGCATCAAAAGAAGATGGAAGGCCCCTGCTCCAAGACTGACACTCAAAAGGAACACATGAGCAGGCATGTAAACTTGCTGGTAACCATGTTGGTCTATTGGTGAGTGGAAGAGGGGGAAAGGCAGCAATGAAGAAATTGGCTGAGTTCAACCACAGTCCATAGGCACCTGTTGACCTAAAGATGAAAGAAGAGGGGTTGGTTGGTCTGAAGCATGGTGAGACCTGGGGCCTCCTGAGCCCATGGACAAGGACGTAGCCACAGAAGGCTAGAGCTGAGAGTGAAGCATCCAGCTGATATGAAGTGAGGGGAGATGCACAAGAACACCCAAACTTGCAGACAGTACCCATTTGACCTAGCCTTGATGGGTTGATAATCAGAACTCAACTAGAGGAAGATTAAAAAAAACAATTTTTGATAAAGGAAACAAAAGTAAAGTGCTTAAAATAAATAAATAAATAAATTGCTACAATTTGATGAACGTGACCTATACTTATGACTCAAAATACCAACTGAGAGGAAAAGAGTCTTCACATCAAGTATCAATGCTGCACCCTCTGTATACAGGGTAGATAGGGATGGGCAACTTAGGCATTGGCTACTTGAAATAAGGGGACGATACAGGCATGAAGTTTACGAATCAGGCTGCGAGCTACAAGGTCAGCAGTCCGAAACTACCAATTGCTCCGCAGGAGAAAGATGAGGCATTCTGCTCCCGTAAAGGTTAACAGCCTCAGAACCCCTGTGCAGGGTCGCTATGAGTTGGAACTGACTCCACGGCACATAACAACAACAACAGGCATGAAGTGACTGGCTTACAAGTTTTCAAGAGGGAGTTTAGTTTAAGAGTGTGCAGGGGAAGGTAGAGTCCCTATTGAATAGTTTTCATCTTGTCTAGACGGGTCTGGTGAAAGAAGATGAGGATAAGATTCTTATGATTCAGTAATGAGTAATTGTTATCATGACTAATTGTGACTGTCACAACTGTAAAAGTAGAAGTATTGTAACAAAAAGGGGGGAGTAGTTAATCTTACAGTACAGAAACAGAGGATCATAGGACCATCAAGAGAAAAAAGCGCAAGCAGAGTGCGGGACCCTATCCAGAGAAGCAGCGACACCAGTGATGGAGACAGAGATGAGGACATGGAGAAAGGGAGTAGCTGAGGACGCTGGACTCATGGAAAGAAAGGGACTGGGTACTGGCAACCAGGAGGCAGTCTTGCAGAATGTGCCCTTTGGTTGTTTAAATTATTATATATTCCTGAGTGTTCTGTGTACATCTCCCCCAAACAAAGCAAAACAAAACAGGGAATGGAAGTAAGTACTATTGAATGATGATTCACAGAGGAGACTGTAATCATTGCAATGAAACAATGGTATAAAGCCGATGTTCTCCTGTGTAAACTATCACTCAGTTCACAATAAAAACTTATCCCCCCCCCAATTTTTTTTTATCTTCAGATAAATAAAAACTGAGTGTTTGTTATAAAAAAAAATCTTACAAAAATATTAAATGAAGTTTTTTACACTGAAAGTTACAGAGAAGAGATAAAGTTCAATGAAGAAGGTAATTATGCAATTGTAGAAGACAGTACAAATACCTATTTCTTCTCCTTTTCTCTCAACTGATTTAAAAACCAATTGTATAAACACCAGATGGTAACTCTAATACACCGGGAATAAAATGGAACCAGAAATTGTAAATAAAGTGGTTAATATAAGAAGATTTATAGAAGAAGGAGAAGAAGAAGATGGAAGGATTACACAATGTCACTGCACCAGACAGAATTGGTCAAGGTTTGCTCATTTCAAGATGTGCCATATGACCAAGAACTGATGGTATTGAAGGAAGACATTTAAGTTATGCTGAAGACATCAGCAAATAAAAGGTCCAGGAAATGTTGGAAGATAAATTAAAATGTTTCAACAAATTGATGCAGTGCTGGAAGCACTGATTTGTCTGTGCCAGGATTTTTGGAATACAGCTACTTGCCCAACCCATCAGAAGACATCCATATTTGTGCCCACTCCAAAAAAAGGTGTCCCAACAGAATGCCAAAATCACTAAACAATATCATTAATATCACATGCAAGTAAAATTTTGCTTAAGGTAATTCAAAAAGGATTGCATCAAAAGAAAGTCAAGCTGGATTCAAAAGATGAGATAGAATGAGGGCATTCATTGCTGACGTCAGATGGATCTTAGCTGAAAGCAGAGAATACCAGAAAGATGTTTAATTGTGCTTTATTGATTGTCCAAAGGCTTTTGACTTTTTGAATAATAACAAACTGTGGATAAAATTGTGAAGGATGGGTATTCCGGAACATTTAATTGTGCTCATAAGGAATGTATACATAAACTAAGAGGCAGTTGTTTGAACAAAACAAGGGGGCACTGAATGGTCTAAAATCAGGAAAGGTGTGTGCCAGAGTTGTGTCCTTTCACCATATTTAATAGAGTCCTGGTGTGGCGCTGTGTGTTGATACGTCAGACTGCAAAGCTGCTTGAACTGCAAGGTCGGCGATTCAAGCTCACCAGCTGCTCCTTGGAAACCCTATACAGGGTCACTATGGGTCGGAACCAACTCTGCAACACTTAACAACAACACAACAACAACATTCAGTCAGTATGCTGAGCAGATAATCTGAGAAACTGGATTACATGAAGAAGAATGTGGCATCAGGATTGAAGAAAGACTCATTAACAACCTGTGATGTGCAGATGACACAAACTTGCTTGCTGGAATTAAAGAGAATTTAAAATACTTGCTGATGAAGATCAAAGTATAGATTGTACCTCAATGTTAAAAAAAAAAAAAAATCTTCACAACTGTAGCAATAAATTAAATCATTATAAATGGAAAAAAAGATAGAAATTGTCAAAAACTTTATTTTGCTTGGATCCATGATCACCACTCATGGAAGCAAAAGTCAAGAAATCAAATGATGTATTAGACAAATTTACTGCAAAAGACCTTTAAAATGTTAGGAGCAAAGATGTCACTTTGAGAATTAAGGATTAAGCTTCACCTGATCCAAACTAAATTTTTTTATCACCTCATATGCATGTGAAAGTTAGATAATGAATAATGAAAACTGAAGAATTGATGCATTTAAATTCTGATGTTGGCAGAGAATATTCAACAAATACCATGAACTGCCAGAAAAAGAAACAAATCTGCCTTGGAAGAATCACAGCCAGAATGCTTCTTAGAAGCAAGGATTGCAAGATTTCCTTTCAAGTATTTTGTACATGTTTTCAGGATGGACCAGTCCCTGGAGAAGAATATCATGCTTGGAAACATGGAGGATCAGTGAAAAATAGGAAAAGACCTCCAATGAGATGGATTAACATGGTGGCAGCAACAATGAACTCAAGCATAGTTGTGAAGATGGACCAGGACCAGGACCAGGACCAGGCAGTGTTTGTTCTGTTGTACATGTTGTTTTTAAGTGTCTTCAAGTTGATTCTGATTCATGGTAACCCTATACACTATATAGGGTTTCCAAGGAGAAGCTTGTGCTGTTGGGGTTGAACTGATCTTACAGTTTGCAGTCCAATTCTTATCGTAAAACACCACTCCATGACTCCTTTGCATTGGCTCGCTATGAGTCAGAATCAACTCAGCAGCACCTAACAACAACAATAGTTATAGATATTTACTCAGTGAGCCTGGCCTTGCAAATATTTCCCACATAGTAGTAGCTGGAGAATATAGACTAGTCTTTAATACATGCTTTAATCCTGGAGTAAGTAAATTCCCTGGAATCAATAGATAATTGTTTAGTGGCACAAGAGGCATCGAAAGAATTTAGCTATTATTAATTTGTTAAGGTATGCCATAGTTTTGAAAGGATAGAATATATATTTCCTTATCCACAGAATTTTCAGTTTTGTGCAGCATTCAGAGCCAATTCATGCATATTAAAATTTCTGTATTCTATCTTTGGAGTAATCTTGCTTAATTCACAAATGAACTTTTCAAATGACACATTTACTTAAGGGCACATTTTCTTTATTGCCAGCAGCCCAGCAGCCCATGGGGATGGTTCTTAGAAGTGTAGCCACACTCCCACACAGCTTCCAGTGTAAGCAGCAGTACACCTTCTAAGAGTGACTCACAAAGCTCAGGCCAACAGCCTCTGAGATCACCAGGCCGAAAGCCCAGGGTGACTCCGGCTGAGGTGCAGGGCATTTGTACCTGGATGATCTCATTGGCACAGTGCTTTAAAGAGCTGAGCTGTATAACATATGTCTTTTCTTTCAGGTGACTCCTGTGCCCATCTTGAGGGCAAAGCCTCCTCTGGGGAGCACTCATTGTATGCCCAGTCCTCCTCTAGGAAAACCAACAAAGAGCACCTTGAGAGTTCCACTTCAGAATGTCCTTCTTAACACATCTGACAGTAAGCAACCCAAGACTGTGGATGTGGAAGCCTCACAACAGCCTAGCAGCAACGAAAAGCTCGGAACCACCAGCCAGAAAGCAGAGCCCATTTGCATGGGCCATTTCCACAACCGCCACATCTTCCAGCAACAGCTGATTGAGAAGCAAAAGAAGAAACTTCAGGAACAACAGAAAATAATTCTGGAGCTGAAGGAAAGCCAGAGGCTGGCAGAGGCTCGGTGGGCAGCAGAGCATGCCGCAGCAGTCACAGATACACAGAGCCGCCTGCTGTCAAATCCCAGAGAAGAGAAACCCAAAAGAACATGCCAGATGCTTCTTAAGTATGTCCACTGTATCAGAGCACAATTTAGACTGGTTGTTTGGGCTTTTTACTATGGACTTCTTTGCCCTGCTTCCAGATTCTGTGATCTTTACTTTTTTCTTCTTTTATTTTACACTCAAAGCAAAGAAGCCATGTACATTGTTATTGATATGTGATAGCTGTTAAGTAGGTATTTAAGGCAAGTGGCTGTATATCGGGATCCGGTTATATAGGTAGCATTTGTAGCATAGCTACTTTTTGTCTGAAGAGCTCTGTTACTATAAAAATAATTACTTGCTCTAACTAGGTTTCTGGGTTTCTGACTATGTTTAGTGCTGAGAAGCTAGGTCAGGCAATGTCAGGTCCAAATGGAGCCACCTTAGGCTGGCTAATTACCTAGTTTAAATGTCAAGTTGTTTGAGTGAAACTAGATAGCACTAGCTGTTTGGGGCCTGAAATAAAAATTTAAATTTCTCAAAAGTCATTTAGAACTGTTTCAAATGTGCTTGAGACAAACAGTACATGTGATTTAAAAAAAAAAAAAAAAAAAGATCTTTTTAAAACGTAGAATAAGAAATACTTACTGCTTTGAAACACTTGGATGGGAGTCCAAGTATCTGACTCATGTTGCGGTCTCAGGCCTATCACTCTACCTTTCACTGCCTCATGGGCCATTTATCAAGGGGATATAATAAAAATTAGTTATCTCAGAAAGTATGGATTAACTAAACTTTGTGAAACTCTTAGAGATCGTCAGGTGGAAAGGGTTTGAAAGAAGCTGGTTATTGGTCTGAATTCCTTTTTCCTTTTTTTCCCCCCTTCAGTTCACCTGCTGCTTCCCCAGGGACTGAGAACAGTAGAAGTGAATCTCGACATTCTCTTTCTGGACCCAGAAGGCAGCCAGTACAGCCGATGGCGCCGCATCCCATACTGAAAGGCAGGGTTGTCTTGGTGATAGCTTTGGTGGTAGTCATTTTCCTTCTTCCAGTAGAACATGCTGGGATTGAATCTTTGCATCTTGTGGGTTTGGGGAGTCCATTCATGAACATTAAAATTTCTGTGACCTACAACTGAATCATCTTACATAATTCACTCATGAACTCTTTGAACTCGAGAATTTTAGGGCACATTTTTCATATTGCAAATGTCCAGGCCCAGTGGGATTGTTTGTATGGATGTAGACACGTTCCCACCGTGTTCTCCTGTGAGTAGCAAGAGAAATCACAGTCTGAGATGGGTAGACACATGAGGAGTAGATGCATCAGAAAGCACCATTACTTTCTTTCTGCCTCTCTGCCAACCTTTATGACCTTTGCAGGCAGTGTACATAAAATTGCTTAAAGGTGTATCAGATTTCCATAATTTGGAATTTGGATCGTGGGGATTTAAAAAAAAAAAAAAAAGTGTGACAAATTACACTAATGAGAAAACTCTGAGGAGGTGCTAAGAGTAAACATTGAAAAGATCACCTGTCATTTGATAACAGTGTATTTCGTTAGCATGAATATATTTGTCAGTTTATCCAAGTTAAGGTATTATGCCATTTCATAATGAGTTGTGCCTTTATAATAGCCTTTTACTAATAAAATCTAGAAACTGGACATTTTAGTTTATAATACTCTTGATACACATAGAAAACCATATTTAAGCAAAATAATACTAAGAATAGAATCATTCTTTAAAAACCACCTAGTGACTCTGTTAAATGGTCTTACTCAATTTAAATACTGTATATGCATTAGTCTATGTTAGTAGACACTTTGAAGATTATGTTGTGGTTTGTAAATCTGTGCTTTTTTAAAATTGTGGCAAGATTGTTGCTCTAACAAGAAGTGATATTGTCTGAAGGATGTTGTGCCTGAAGATAATTCCTACTAAAAAGAAGTGGACAATCTTTGTATTGGCTATCTGCCAGGACAGCAGTTCATGCCATCTTTGTCTACCCAAGGTTGATCAGGAAATGCCTACTTTATTTAATTTCAAATGCTCAAATATGTGTGTGTAACTATATATATAGTTAATGTTACGTGCCGTTGAATTGGTTCCAACTCATAGCGACCCTGTGTAGGATTTCCAAGGAGCAGCTGGTGAGCTTGGAGTGGCAGGTGAGCTTGAACCGCCAAACTTGTAGTTCAAACAACCAGCTATATATATATATGTGTGTGTGTGTGTGTGTGCGTGTGTGTATATATATATATTGTTGTTCTTAAGTGCCATCAAGTCGGTTCCAACCCATAGCGACCTGCATAGGGTTTCGGTTTCCAAGGAGTAGCTGGTGAGCTTGAACTGCTGACCTTGCAGTTCAAACCAACTGGAGTATTAATGTACTGGACCATTGGACTGCGCAACATGAGGCATTTTATATATATATAATTTTTTGTTGTCGTTTCAGACTACTTTTCAAGTAGCTTTTAATGATTGTTGTGGTTGTTAAGTGCCATAAAGTCGGTTCCAACTCATAGTAACCCTGTATATGGTTTCCAAGGAGTGGCTAATGGGTGTAAACCATGGACCTTGCAGTTAGCAGTCCAGTGCTTATTCTACAGCAAGCTGTAGAAAAAATAGGGAAACAGCATATTTCTAGAGCCTCTGCTTTTGAAGGACCTCTTACCTTGATCCTGTGGTCTGTTTTTTCCTTCTTAAAGACACACCCACCATCTCTGGCTGCCTTACTACGCTGTTTGCAGCAAAGGATGTACTTATATCTATCTGTAAGAAACATTCGTCTGGTTAGTTTTTTGTTTGTTGACTCTTAAAATTGGAGCTTAAATTTTCTTCTTTTTAACATGGCTCAGGGAGCTGGTTTAGGGGAGCAGAACTCTGATACCCCTCCCACCCATACCCCCTTCTGTGAAAGTCCCAAGTGATTACAGAGTCATATTATCAGACCATCTTGCACATTTGCTTCTTTTGGATCGATATTTAGTAGACTGTCAAGAACACAAGTCTGACACTCAAATTCGTTCAGATGCCAGTTCTCCAAATGACTGGTACAGTTCCATTTCCTGCCCATCTGGTGATCCAACCCTTAAAACGAGATTAAAATGTATTCATCGTGACCCCAAACTTTAGTTTGTTTGTTGTTGCTACATATACAGACATATGTACAGAGATTTAATGAGGCTTGAGGAATGATTTGAAGAATGATTCTATTCTCAAAGTATTTGCTAGCTATCATTAAAGTTTTCTAGTCATCAGATGTATTGTCAAGTCAAAGTTCTGGTTTCTGGGTTTCAAGTACTAAAAGCCTTTCATCAAGGCGTATCTTATTTAAAGCAGTAAATAGTTATCCTAGTAGAAATATAAATGAAAACAACTAATCTACACATTGTCCATCACTGCTGAGGCTGGGATTGTAGAACTTTAACCTAGAGATTATATTTGAATGCATAATACATCTCTGTTTTTGAGATGGTGAACACTCAGCTTGCAAGAAAACTCTAATGACGATAATGCTAAATTCTACTCTGAAGTGGAGACATCTCTTTTGCAGAGTTTCTCTTATTTTTAATATTGGAACTCTGTTACTGTTTTCTAGCCATGGAAGAGAGAGCAATTCAGCGAGCTGAACGTAGGCGGATCTTGGCTGAGAAGAAGAGAAAACAATCAGAGGACAAATTGGTAATAAATACAGAGTACAAACTGAAGCAACAAAAGGGACTTGTATAGGTCTTTATGAAAACATGAAATCTTGTTTGTTCAAGCCTCTTGAGACAGTAGAGCTAAACTAACTCTGGAAACAATCTTTTATCTACTGGCATTAACTTTGTGACGATTTTAATACAAGCATGTGGGGAGGGGGAGGCACATCAACATCATTTATGTAACAGAAAGAAAATATTATAAAACTTGATGGGAGCCATCAAATTGGGAGATTGGCACATAACCAAAACTTTAGCGTATTTTAGGTGAATGTCCACCCTAGTAAGTTTGCAAGAAAAACTTAATATTTTGTAAGGGAAACTTTTTGTTTTCCAAAGTTTGACTTTATTATAAGAGTCCAGACTGCCAGAAACAAATGGTTGTGGCTAGCAAGAAAAAATGCACAATTCCAAGAGTGACTTTTTGGTGAAATGAGAGAAAACTTTTTTTTTTTTTTTTTGAATTTTACAGTTCAAATTAAGAATCAAAAACTCACCATTATATGATGAAAAATTGCCTTATTCATCCTCAGTCTCACCTTCCAAAATTGAAAATCATTCTTTTGGAGAAACCTTTAAATGTCATAACAGAGCACACATTAGTGAGGTTTTCCACTTTTATTAGAAAATACAGACTTCTCCCAGAGATGGGCTGGTCACTGTGTGTAATACATGCTTGAGTTTCCTCAACATTAGAGACCTTATTTCCTTACATAATGATAGTTCTGATTTTTATACATTGTAATCTTCATCAGGCCCAATTAAAGGCCCAAGAGGAGGAGCGTCAGAAGAGGGAAGCAGAAGAAAAGGAGGCTCAGCTTAAAAGAAAACGAGAAGAAAAGAGACTGAAAAAAATGGTTAGTAGAGTCTGATGATTCAACTCACGTCTCTTGTGTGTGATTCTCTGGCCCTATGCTCCTGTCCCACTCCAGAACTTCTGTCTGGAACACTCTTCCCATCACTGCTCTGTTTTTTAAATGTCATTTTCAGATCTTAACACATTCTTCCAGATTAGTCTTTCCTACCCTGCCCCAGCATTCAAGGTTAGGTTAGGTCCCACCTTATGGACTCTCATAAAGCTACCTTTCCTCTAGAGCATCACCAGTACTTGTAATTACACATGTATTTTATGGTTATTTAATTAATTTCTGCCTCCCCAACAACTGTAATCTCCATAAAAGCAAAGGGGCCAGTCTAGTGTCAGTTACTAGTGTATAGGCTAGCAGTGTGCCTGCTGTATACTTGGATCCAGGAAACATATGTTGAATAAATGAATAAGTGATCAAACAAGCAAGTGGAAGAAAACACACACAAAAAAAATGTGAGACAAAATTCTTGCATTAAGTTATTAAATTCTACTTGGAAAGATAAGACTGAAAAGATGCAGACCTGTTAGTATAGCGTATGCAGTCTTCTGCTACACAGGCCATTTTAAATTTAAATTTAATTCCATTCTAGTGCAGGAATGTGCACTGTAGTAATTCTACTCTCTTAAGTTTGGCTAGTTTTGTTGTATGATCAAGACTGTGATCTGTCTTGATGACTGTTTTATGTGCCCTTGAGAAGAATCTATTCTGTTATTGTTGCAGTTTCCTGTAAATGTCAATTAAATTAGTTGCTTGATAGTGCTATTCAGGTCATCCGTCTCCTTACTGATTCTCTCTCTACTTTTTTACCAACTATCAAGAGAGTGTAAGGCCTTGACTAATGTTGTATATTTGTCGATTTTTCCATTCAGATTTATCCATTTCTGTCTCATGTGTTTTGAAGATCTGTTTATTAGGTGTATACATGTTAGGAAAGGTTTACACATCTAAGTCTTTATATATGAAATGGTTTTTTTTAGACATGTAGCTGGGTCTTATATGTTAACTTACTATCTGTGTCTTTTGACTGCTGTGTTTAAATCTTTCACACTTAAAGATTTGTTGTTATTGTTGTTGTTGTCAAGTGCCATCGAGTCGATTTCCGACCCATAGCGACCTTGTATAGGGTTTCCAAGGAGTAGCTGGTGAGCTTGAACCGCCAACCTCACAGTTCAAACGGCTTTGCAGTCTGGTGCATTAACCCACAGCGCCACACCAGTGCTGTCAAATCATTTATGACTCTTAGTGACCCTGTATAGGGTTTTCAAGGAACAACTGGGGAGCTTGAACTGCTGACCCTGCAGTTCAAACCTACCTGTGGCCTTGTGCTTATCCTACAGTGTCACACCAGGTCGCCAATGTATATTGATATATATTAATATGTTGTTGTTGCTAGTGCCATCGAGTTGGTTCTGATTCATAGCAACCCTATATAGAGTTTCCAAGGAGTGACTGGTGAGTTTGAACCACCAACCTTATGGTTTAAACCAACCCTGCAGTCCAGTGCTTTGTCCCACAGTGCCACACCAGGACTCCACATACTGATATATTTGGATTAAGGTCAACCGTTTTGTAAGTTGTTTTCTATTGTATTTGTTCTTTGTTTTTTCTCTTATGCTGCCTTCTCTGTTTTAATTGAGCATTTTTATTATTCCATTTATCTCCTCTATGGAGTTCTAGTGTGGTACTTTAGGATAAACCCACTGCCTGCTCCTTGGAAACCCTATAAAGGGTCACTATGAGTCAAACAACAACAACATGGATTAATTATTTACTCTTTTCAAAACATTTTTAGTGGTTGCCCTAGGTTTGCAATTACATTAAAAAAATAATAATAACCTTCATCTACCTTCAAATAGGGGTCCTGGTGTGGCGCTGTGGGTCAATGCGCCAGCCTGCAAAGCCGGTTTGAACTGCAAGGTTGGTGGTTCAAGCTGTTGTTGGTTCACCAGCTGTTCCTTGGAAACCCTATACAGGGTCACTATGGGTCAGAAATGACTCAAAGGCAATTAACAACAACAATCTTCAAATAAGTCCTTGTATGGCACTGTGGGCTAATGAGTCAGACTGCAAAGTCATTTGAACTGCAAGATCGGTGGTTCAAACCCACCAGCTGCTCTTTGGAAACCCTATACAGAGTCACTATGGTTTGGAATCGACTTGATGGCACTTAACAACAACAACAGCCTTCAAATAATACTATACCAACTCATAGAAAGAAAGGGCATTCTTTATTTATTGTTGTTAGTAGCTGTCAAGTTGATTCTGACTCATGGGTATCTTATATATGCCTACTAGAACTGCTCCACAGCATTTCAGAAGCAGACCTCCAGGCTTGTCTTCCAAGGCACCACCAAATTTCCACTATAGAATTATAATAGGCTTCTTAGAAACCATGCAGATAAGATCATAACAAACTAATATCTTGAAAGTTTTCAAAAAAACAATTGTCAGTCCAGAATTCTGTATCTAAAGAAAATTTCCCTCAAAAGTAAAAAAGAAACAAAGACTTTCTTGGACAAACAAAAACTGAGGGAATTCTCTGCCACCAGACCAACATACAAGAAATGTTAAAGGAAGTTCTGTAAGCAAAAAGAATATGATATAGGTTAAAAACCTAGTTTTGCACAGAGAAATGGAAATGTACAGGAATATGACAGGACATTGTACCAATATATTTCCATTTCCTCCCACCCAACTTTTCTGCTTTTGTTGTTACATGTATAACCTATATTTTGTTTGTATGTATACTATAAACAACCAAAACACTGATACTGTTGTTTGTTTAAGTAGTCAGTTATCTTTTTTCTACAACTAAAAATATTCTATTTTTGTCTTTCTTTCTTTCCTTTTTGATGTTTTCATCTTGTTCCACTTTGTTTGTGGGTGCTTGGCTACTAACCAGACCCACCAGCAGCTGATTGGGAGAAGAACCTGCCATTCTTCTTGGGAAAGATTACAGTCTGGAAGACCTTTTGGGGCAACTCTCCTCTGTCGTGGGGGATCACTATGTGTTGAAAATCAACTGAATGACACCTAACAACCATATTTTCAACTACTTGGTACCTTTTTTGACTGTGTCACATCTGATAAGACTATTGAGGGTGTTCTTTATTTCTATTACTGTGGTTTTTTTTTATTTCTAGCATTTTCATTTGATTCTTACAGTATTCCATGTATCTGTTAAAATAACCTATCTCATCCTTGAATGATGTCTACATTTTCCCTTGAAGCCTTTAACATATTACATGTTTTTGTGTGCTGTCGAGTCGGTTCTGACTCATAGTGATCCTGTATAGGGTTTTCTGAGCCTTTAAATATTTGCAGGAGTGGAAAGCTACATCTCCACTGTGAAGAGGCTGGTGGACTTAAACTGCTGACCTTGTGATTCATAGCTCAGGGCTCATTGTATGTTATCTAAAATATTCTGATTGTTTCAACATATCTATTATGTTGAATTGTGTTGTAATCATTGCTTTCTCTCTCCCAATGGCGTTTTTGCTTGTTTTAGGTTATATCTTATTTTTTTGTTGTTGAAAAGCCAACATGCCATCCTGTGTAGTAGATGCTTAGATAAATAGGCCTTTAATGTGGAAATCTGTGATCATCTGGCCGGGAATTGGGATATGTTTGAAGTCTGTTGTCCCTGTGGTTACCAGCTTTGAGATTTGTTGTTGTTATGAGCACCAGAGACTTCAGTTTCCTCTAGTGACTTTGTTTTATCTCCTCTTTTGGCTTTGAGTCTTTCCTTTGTGTTATTCCCCAGAGTTAAGTCCCTCTCTTGCAGATTTCCACAACTATGCTTTGCTGTAGTTACCGGAAGCTTCGTAGTATGATAGTGAGGTGTGGAGGAGAAAGGGAGGCATTTTCTAATGTTCTGAGTAACTCTCACTCTTTGGAATGTACAACATTGGACACTCACAAGTTTTTGGCCCCTACTCTGTGGTGAAGTTTTTCCATGCACCACTGTTTCCTCTCTTCAGCGGCAGTGGGCATTCCAGAGTCTTGATCTATGATTTAAGGGTCTTCTCCCAATTGCAGTTGCTTTTGATTAGATTCCAATTCATGGTGAACACTATATGTGTCAAAGTAAAACTGTGCTCCATAGGATATTCAGTGGCTGCCATTTCAGAAGTGGGTCAGGAGGCCTTTCTTCTGAAGTAGGGGGACTCAAATCTGTAATCTTTCAGTCAGCAGATGAACTTGTTAACTGTTTGAGCACCCAGGAACTTTATCTTTTTCTTACTTCCCCTTATAAAGTAGTGTTCCTTTGCTTTTTGTTTTTCTTCCTCCTCTTAGACTGGTCTACAGAGAGTCCCCTTAGCTCCTACCGCCTACATAGCCCATCAGTAAATTCAGGTGTGATCCTTTGCCCCGCAGATTAGTCCTTTTGTTTCTGAAGAGAGTATGGTTTGGGAAGATTCTGTTGTAGCTGCTGTTCCTCTCTTTCAAGCAGAACCACTTGCAAGCATTCCGGAGGGAAATGCTTGCAAAGTGTATTGTTGTTGTTATTGTTAAGTGTCCTCAAGTTGGTTTTTCTTAGTGTTTTATTGTGAATTTGTGGTCATTTACATAGGAGAACATTAGCTTTATGTTCATCCTATTGTTCGTTTCATTGCCATGGTTACAACCCCTCCATGCATCATCAGCCAACCAAAGGGTATACTCTGCAAGCCTGCCCCCCCC
>NW_006408579.1:12165877-12167005 GCF_000296735.1 Chrysochloris asiatica
TTATCAATCATGTTGTTATTAGGTACCATCAAGTCAGTTCCCATTCATAGCAACCCTACACACAGCAGAACAAAACACTGCTGGTCCTATGGCTCTTCACAGTTGTTATGTTTGAGCCCATTGTTGCAGCTGTTGTGTCAATCTATCTCTTTCAGGGCCTTCCTATTTTTTGCTGTTTCTCCACTTTACCAAACATGATGTCCTTCTCCAGGGACTGATACCTCTTGGTAACATGTCTAAAGACTCACACCATCCTTGCATCTAAGGAACATTCTGGCTATATTTCTTCTAAGCCAGATTTGTTCATTCTGGCAGTCCATGGTATATTCAGTATTCATCATGGATACTATATGGTTGTGGCTTCAGAACTTCATACCAGCCCAACCTGGCCTCCAGAAATTAGCCAGAATTTCTAATTTAATAATCATATTGACTTATTTGGATTATATTGTGTTTGGCAGCTTCTATCTCAGGTAATCAATGCTTGGGTCTATCTCAGGTAAGCAAATAGTTGGGTCCTGTGTGTACAGATTCCTTGGTGAATTCAATTCTTAGATAGACTCATGAAAAGTCTGTCTGACTTTCTTCTTATTATAATCAAATTGCTTATCTAAAAATGAACATGGAGCAAACTTTAAAACACAGGGAATTTGTTGTGAAATATATTAACTAGCCAGTAGATTGTTTTAGTTCTCTCACTATACAACCACAAGCCTTTCATTTTTTTAAGAAAAGTAAATTGTAAATTTAGAAGACAACAATAGAAAAAAAAAAGACTGCAGATAGAGTTGCACTCATTTTCTTAGTCAGCTGTTTCTGGCTGTCTCAACTTATATAGATGCATTGAGTTCTGAAATACATTTGGCAATTGTTTCCTTTTCTTGTAAGCAAAGATGACTCCCACTATGTCCTCCACCAGTTTAGCATGTGGTCTTTCTGTGCCTTTGATATAACATTCTACGAAGAGATCTGACAGCCCAGACAATGCCTTTTTAATATTTTGGAGTCCTGGCGTGGCACAGCAAGTTAATGTGCTGGACTGCAAGGTTGGTTTGAACCACAAGGTCAGTGGTTCAGGCTCACCAGCTGCTCCTTAGCAACCCTATACAGGGTCGCTATGAGTTGGAA
>NW_006408579.1:12168355-12170291 GCF_000296735.1 Chrysochloris asiatica
GCTTACAGTTTTCTGGGATTCTCAAGGACCAGTATTGGAACACTATCAGGAAAAGGGTTTAACAATCAACAGTGCTCATTACAGTGAGATGCTCACTGAAGAACTTAAACCTAAACTTTGATTAAACATAGATCTGCTATTCAAAGGCATTGTGATCTTGCATGACAGTCCATGTCCTCACACCTCTGCCCACACCATTGAAACTCTACAAAAACTTTGCTTTGAGGTATTAAAGCATTCTCCTTATAGTCCTGATCTTGCTCCATCAGACTTTCATCTGCCCTTAGAAGACAAAGATTCACCTCTGATGAGGAAGTGAAGGCGGCAGCAGTGCATTCTTGGCTTGCAGATCAACCAAAAACATTTTTTAAGGGAATACAAAAGCTTGTTGACAAAGTATATTAAAAAGCAAGGAGATTTTGTTGAAAAATGATATATTTGTCTTCTATAAAAGTTGATTAAATTCCACAGCCAGAGTCTGGATAATTTTTGACTCACCTTCATAGATAGATATCTAAATGAACATGCCAATTATACAGTTGAGTGTATAAGTGTGAACTTGAGGCTGTGTCAGGATTCTGAGAGTCAACATGTCAGTGTTTTTAATGAGCTAGAAGAGTTTGAAATTGAGTTGAGAAATTGTCTATATAGAGAAAAGATAAGGGTCCACGAGCCAGTCCTAGGGTGTGTGTACAATTATTCAGAGAATTAGAAGACTGTGCAGTAGAAGGGAAACAAAGAGTATAGAGTTGAGAATCTGAGAGAAAAAAGTTTTCCAGGCTTGGTAGACCACCAATCATCTGTAAGTTTGTTGTTTAATCTGATGGCTTGTGTGTTGCTGTGATGTTGGAAGCTATGGTATTTTAAATTGAAGCAGGGTTACCCATGGTGGGCAGGTTCTAGCAGACAGAGCTTCCAGGATAATATAGACAAGAAAGAAGAGGCCGATCACTTCTGAATGGTTAGCCACTGAAAACCTTATGAGTATCAGCGAAACATTGTCTGACATAGTGCCAGAAGATGAGCCCCTCAGGTGAGATGACACTCAAAATATAACTGGAAGAGCTGCCTCCTCAATGTGGTGCTGATCCTAATGATGTGGATGGAGCAGAGCTTTCATGACATTCGCTTGCCTATGGAGCACAACTCAAAATGAGAAGAAACAGCTGTAAATATCCATTAATAATTAGAACATGGAATGTATGAAATACAAACTAGAAAACTGGAAGTCATCAAAAATGAAATAGAACTCATATAGATCAATATCCTAGGCATTACTAAGCTGAAATGGACTGGTTTTGGCCATTTAAAATCAGACAATCATATAATTACTATGCCAGGAACAACAAATTGAAGAGGAATGCCGTTACATTCATTGTTAAAAAGAGCATATCAAGACCTATCATCAAGTACAATGCTTTCTGTTATAGGATAAATATTTATACACATAACAGAATACATGTTAATGTGACTATTATTCAAATTTATGCACCAACCACTAAAGCCAGTGATAATAAAATTGAAGAATTCTACCAACTTCTTCAAGGAGCTCTGGTAGCATAGTGGTTACGAATTGGGCTGCTAACCTCAAGGTCAGCAGTTTGAAACTACCAGCTGTTCCACGGGAGAAAGATAAGGTTTTCTGCTCCTGTAAAGATTTACAGCCTCAGAAACCTTGTACAGGGTCGCTAAGAGTTGGAACCAACTTCACAGCACACCAACAACAACAACAACTTCTTCAGTCTGACATTGATCAAACATTCAATCACTGATAATTACTGGTGATTTGAATGAGAAAATTGAAAACAAAGAAGAAAGATTTATAATTGGAAAATGTGGTCTTGCTGATAGAAATAAAGCTGAAGATCCCATGGTAGAAATTTGTAATACAGTGACTTAATGCATTACATACTTTTTCCTACAACAAACAGAGACT
>NW_006408579.1:12171026-12172944 GCF_000296735.1 Chrysochloris asiatica
TCACTCTTCAACCATTTCAAGAGGTAGTATATGATCAGGAACCGATGGTATGGTAGGAAGAACTCCAAGCTGCACAGAAGGCATTGACAAAAACCAAGGCTCTAGGAGTTGGTGGATACAAATTGAAATGTTTCAACATACTGGAGTCACTCACTCATCTATGCCAAGAAATTTTGAAGACAGCTAATTACATGGCCAGTCGATTGAAAGAGATTCATTTTTTGCCCACTCCAAAGAATGGTAACCCAGTGGACTGTATAAATCATTGAACAATATTATTAATATCATATGCAAGTTCAATTTCACTAAAGATATTTCAAAAACTGCTGCCAACAGCACACCAACAAGGAGCTTTCAAACCTGCTTCAGAAGAAGACATGAAATGAAGGTTATTATTGTTGAAGTCAGAAGGATCTTAACTGAAAGAGAGGATACCAGAAAAATGTTTACTTGTACTTTATTGACTATGCAAAGGCATTTGACTATGAATAACATTGTGAAGTATGGGAATTCCAGAACACTTACTTAATTGTGCTCATGAGGAACCTGTACATAGACCAAGAAACAGTTGTTAAAATAGAACAAGGAGACACTGAACGGTTTAAATTCAGGAAAGATGTGTCAGGATTGTATCCTTTCACCATATTTATTCAGTTTGTATGCTGAATAAATAATCCAAGAAAGCTAGATTATCAAAAGAAAAACATGACATCAGGATTGAAAGAAGATGCATTAACAACCTGTGATATGCAGGTGATTCAACCTTGTTTGCTGGAAGCGAAGAGTACTTTACTTACTGAACGTCAAAGAATACATACAGCCTTTAATATGGAGTGCAGCTCAATGAAAAGAAAACAAAAATCCTCATAACTGGATCAATAAATAATATCATGGTAAACAGAAAAAAGATTGAAGTTCTCAGAGACTTCATTAGTCTGACATGTCATTGCAAAAAATATATACATATCTCAGTCTGTTGGCTCCCTTTTCTTTTGGTGAAATATTTTGATGCGTGTACATTTCTAATATTTGAGTTCCTAGTCATCTATTTTGTCTTCTGCTGTTTGTCTATTTTTGGTAATGTTTCATAGTGTATTTATACAATTTATTAGAGCCCCTAAGTTTGTCCCTATTTTTTCATTTATGATCTTTATAGTTCTAGGTCTCTCATTTTAGTTCTTTATTCCATGTTGAATTTGGGTTTGTATATAGTGTGAGGTATGGGTCTAGTTCCATTCATCGCCAAATGGATATCAGTTTTACCAGCATTGTTTATTGAAAAGATGATCTCTTCCTCATTTAATGTGTTTTGGCCCTTTGTTAAAGATCATCTGACTGTATATGGATGGATTTACTTACATGTTCTCAATTCTGTACCATTGATCTGTGTATTTTTCTTTATACCTGTATTAGGCTGTTTTGAGAACTGTGACTGTGTAGTCAATTGTGAAATCAGGCAGTAGTGAGAGGCCTCCAACTTTGTTTTTCTTAAGCTCTGTTTTGCTTATCTGAAGTCTTTTTACTTTCTATACATAGGTAGTGATCACTTTGTCCATCTCTTTAAAGAATGGTCTTGGAATCTGGGGCTGCATTATATCTATAGATTGCTTTGGGTAGTGTTAACATTTTCACAATGTTCAGTCTTCATATCCATGAGCAGGCATATTCTTCCATTTTTTGTAAGTCTCTTTTGGTATCTTGTAGTAGTTTTTTTTTTTCTTCTTTTTTTTTTCATTTTCTTTGTATAGGTCTCTTATTTCTCTGGTTAGATTTATTCCTAAGTATTTAATCTTTTGGGTGGCTATTGTAAATGGTATGGTTTTCCTAGTTCCTTTTCAGAACTCTTCGTTAGTGTATAGAAATCCAGTTGCCTTTGTATACTGATCCTGTACCATGCCACTTTGCTAAACTTATCAAT
>NW_006408579.1:12182213-12199038 GCF_000296735.1 Chrysochloris asiatica
GGGTACTCTGTGTTGTTGCTGTTGGAGCTCCTTTACTGCACTTCCACCTGATCCGCCTTCTTGTTTGTTCTCCATCTGAATTTGTTTATATTCTTTTAATTATGTTAAGGAATATCCCTTCAATTCCTACTTTGTTTAGTGTTTTTTATCAGGAATGTATGTTGAATTTTGTCAAATGTGTTTTTCTGCATTAATATGATCATGTGGTTCTTTTATTTACATGGTAGATTATTTTGATTGTTTTTCTAATATTGAACCATCCTTTTCATTCCTGGAATAAATCCCACTAGGTCATGATGTAATTTTTTTTTTTTGAGATATTGTTGAATTCTATTGACCTGGGTTTTGTTGAGAATTTTCACATCTATGTTCATGAAGATATTGATCTATTATTTTCTTTTTAGTGATGTCATTGTCTAGTATTAGTATAAAGATTATACTTGCTTCATAAAATGGATTAGGAAACTTTCCATCCTTTTCTATGTTCTGCAATTGTTGTTGTTGTTAGGTGCTTTCGAGTCAATTCTGACCCATAGCAACCCTGTATAGGGCTTCCAAGAAGCAGCTGGTGAGCTTGAACCACTGACCTTGCAGTTCAAACTGACTTTGCAGTCTGACGCATTAGCCCACAGCGCCATACCAGGACTCCATATGTTCTGCAGTGTTGTTGTTGTTGTTGTGTGCTGTGGAGTCGGTTCCGACTCATAGTGACCCTGTACAGGGTTTCTGAGGCTGTAAATCTTTACGGGAGCAGACCACCTCATCTTTCTCCCACGGAACCGCTGGTAGTTTCAAACTGCTGACCTTGTGGCTCACAGCCTGATTCGTAACCACTACGCTACCAAAGCTCTTACTATGAGTAAAACTGGTGTCAGCTCCTTTCTACCTGTTTGGTAGAATTCACCAGTAAAGCCACCTGGGCCTGGACTTTTTTTTGTTGGGAGTTTTTTAATGACCTGATAATTTCTTCTTTTGTTATAGGTCTGTTTAAGTTTTTTACTTCATTCTGTGTTAGTTTAGGTAGACCTTGTTTTTCTAAAAATTTATCTATTCTAGATTTTCAATTTATTGGAGTACAGTGCTTCATAGTATTCTGTTGTTATCCTTTTTATTTTCATTGATTCTGCTATGATGTCACCCATATTGTTTCTTATGCATATTATTTGCATCTTCTCCTTCTTTTATTTTGCCAGATTTGCCAGTGTTTTATCAATATTATTAATCCTTTCAAGAAAACAAACTTTTGTCTTTTTTGTTTTCTATTGTTTTTCTGTTTTCTAATTCATTTATTTCTGCTAAAATCATTATTATTTCTTTTCTTCTTGCGGTAATGGACTTATTTTGCTGCTCTTTTTCTAAATGTTTGAGATGTTAGGTAAAAGTGTTGATTTTGGTTCTTTTTTTTTTTTTTTTTTTGGTTTAAACGGAAGTTTTATTTGAATAAACATTTAGTTAACTGGAAAGTCAAACTCTTTGCTGCATTTTTTTCCCCACTTTGTTTAAGAGATTATTCTTCTCTTGTTTCATTACAAAATGCCATCTTCGGATAGATGATTTCAGTGTCTTTAGGGAAATTTATGTGCCCTCAGGGCAGTCAAGGATGGAGTAAGAAAAGGTATCTTGTTTTCTTGCTAGGATCTGGATTCTTACTGGTCTCTGCTGAGATCTTCCCCATACAATGTGATCACTGGGCATTACATAGAGTGGCCAAGTCTCTCCTGAGACTTGGACTTTGGGAATTGTATGGATAGTGCTGGTGACCATTGCTTATATTCTGCACCTGCACTGATCAGATGCCAAATCTCTTTGGGTGTAATTGTTTGTTTTTGTTTTTGTTTTTCCTTTTATTGTGTGATAGTTTACATGGGGGTGGTTCTTCTTTTTGATGTGTGTATTTATTGTTATAAATTGCCCTCTAAGCACTACTTTTTTTTTTTTCTAACTTCAGATCATCAATTTTTACATTCAGCAATTCATATACTTTGTTTCATTACATAGTTGCTATCCTCTCCATGTACCAACAGTTAACAGTATTTACCTGTATTCACTATTTCTGTTGCATTCCTTCCTGTGTCTCCTGCTACCTTTATCTTTCTTCTGCTAACCTCCCTCTTGTTGTATGTTGCTGGCCCTCTTACCCATGTGTCTACCCTTTTGCTCATGAATACCTCACCCCCATAGCCATCATAGATTGTTTCTTTTTTTTTTTTTTTCACTTTTCTTTTACTTTTTTCACATTGGTCTCATAAAATATTTGTCCTTTTGTGATCAACTAATTTCACTCAGCATAATGTCCTCTAGGTTCAACTGTGTTGGGAAGTGTTTCACAGATTCATCATTATTATTCACCGTTTTGTAGTGTTTCATTGTGTATATGTACCAAAGTTTGTTTAGCCATTCTTCTGTTGAAAGGCATTCAGGTTGTCTCCATCTTTTTCACATGTTTCTTGTAGACAGCATATTGAAAGATCTTGTTTTCCTGTCCCTTCTGCTTTCTCTCATTCTGCAACTAAGCACACTCAGGAAAACTTGTAAGCTAGCCACTTCGTGCATTTGCTGTTCTTGTTATTCTTAAATGCCATCAAGTTGGTTTTGAAGCCTGTAGCGACCCTGCATAGGGTTTCTAAGGAGCAGCGAGTGAGCTTGAACCACCTACCTTGTGGTTCAAACTGACTTTCTAGTTTAGTGCCTTAACTCACAGTGCCCGGTAGCTAATTCTAAATAGCTAATCCCTGCCAACCCAATACACTGTGGAAATAAGGTTGTTCCTTAATATGAAGAACCCTTTCATTCTGGTTAAATAAGCACTGTTTTTGCTGTGTCCCAAAGATTTTTCGTATGTTGTGTTTTTATTCTCTTTTAAGAAATTTTTATTTCCTTTTTCCGTTCTACTACCCAGTAGCTTTTAAGCAGGGTGTAATTCAGTTTCCTTGTATTTTATTTTCTTTCCTTGATCTTCCTGTTGTTGATATATAATTTTATAGCATTGTGATCTGAGAAGATCGTTTGGAGCCTTTTGATGTTTTAACATGCACTCAGACTTGCTTTGTGGCCTAATATATGGTCAATTCTGGAGAATGTTCCTTGTGCACTGTAAAAGAATGTGTATTGTGCTGTTTTGGGGTAGAGTGCTCTGTATAAATGTATGAGGTCAAGTTGGTTGTGTTCTTTAGTTCTATGTATCTCCATAGAGTTTCTTTCTATTTTTTTTCTTAAATGTTTTATTGTGAATTATGTGATAGTTTACATGGGAGAACATTAGTTTTACATTCATTCTATCATATATCATTTCATTGCCATGGTTACAATCCCCTCCATGCATCATCAACCAACTAAAGGATATACCCTGCAATCCTTTCCCCGTACCCCCCAGGTCTTTATCACACAGTCGCTCTCCCTCTCTGGATCTAAAGTCTTCAGCTGCTCCATCGCTCCTTGTCATCATCTCTGCCTCCATTTCAGGCATCACTGCTTCTCTGGGTAGGGTCCCGCTCTCTGCTCTTCTCCCTTGATGGTCCTAGGGACCTCCGCTCCTAGACTGAAAAGTTAATCACTCCCCTCCTTGCTATAAAACGTCTACCTTTACATTTCCAACCCTCACAATCAGTCCTAATAACAATTATTCACTATTGTATCACAAGAGACCCATCTGCATTCCATTGCATCAGCCCTGCCTAGACAGATTGAATACTACTCACTGGAGATTCTACCTTCCTCCATGCCCTCTGGATCTAGGTTCCCTCTTGAAAGCTTGTAAGCCAGTCACTTCCTGCCTTTGTAGTCCCCCACCCTCCATTTTGGGTTGCCAATGTCCAAGTTGCCCATCCCTGTCTACCCTGTGTGTGGAGGGGGGTGAGTTTCTTTCTAGTTGTTCTATTCTTTGTTAAAAGTATTGTATTAAAACCTCCTACTATTATTGTCGAGTTGTCTCTTTCTTCAAATCTATTAGAGTTTGATTTGTTGTAATTTGAGACTCTTTCATTGGGAGCATAAATACTTGTGGTTATATCCTCTTGTTTTCAACGACCTGTCAATTATTTGATGTTATTGTTGTTAAGTGCTGTCGAGTCAGTCCCGACTCATAATGATCCTGTATATGATTTCTGAGGACTGGCTGTTGAGTTTGAACCACCAAACTTGTGGTTCAAAATGACCTTGTGGTCAAGTGCTTATCCTACAGCATCATATGTTGTTGTTGTTGTTGTTAAGTGCCATCGAGTCGGTTCCGACCCATAGCGACCCTGTACAGGGTTTCCAAGGGTGTAATAACATAACAGCATCATATGAGGAGGTGATTAATAACCCTCTCTTAATTTATTATTCAGGTAGTTCCAATGCCTTTTTTTCCCCCTCAAAAATGTTTTCTAGTTCTTCCTCTTGGTCACTTGGTTGAGCCACTCTGTCTCATTTTATAGTGTGAATAGAAATGATCTGTTGCTTTCATGGCATTGTGTTGGTGTTGTGTTTGTATTAAGTTGATGACTGTATGTTGGTGTATTCTTAGGCGCTCACAAACTACCTCCTGGTGGGTAGCATCAATAGATGAGCTTGTGCACTATTGTCTGTTCGCTGTTTATGCAGCTCATGCAGTTCAGTTCAGGATGGATTTAATTGATCTTGGTTGTCATGATTCTGGTGTATAGCAGCTGATAGTCACTCTTGTCCACACACAGGGCTATGTGGACACAGCTGCTCCTGTTGGGTGAGGTAATACGAGAAAGTACACACACAAGAGAGAAAGAAAACTAACACAAATAGGCAAACAACAGTTAAAAAGAAAATAGTAAAGGAAAAAAACAAATAAAACAAAACAGCAAGCAACAGCTAGAAATAGAATTCAAAAGCCAAAAAGTGGAAAAAGGGAGAGGAAAATAAAATATTTAAAAGGAGAAAAAGAAAAAGAACTGACCTGAGAACAATTAGGGAAAGGAATGAGACCAGAGAGTAGTAAAACAATAAGGAGGGATTAAAAGAAGAAGAATGAAAGAAGCAGGAGGAGTTGGGAAAGAAAAGCAGCAAAAAAAAAAAAGAAAGAAAGAAAAAATGAATGCAGAAATAAGAAGTTTAGAAAGCAAGAGAGAGAAAACCGAGGGAGAAAGAATAAACTAATAAAAACAATCAGAGGGTACAAAAAATAAATCAGGGCAGTTTCCAGACCCAGAAAATTCTGGGGTCTCCTGCCAGCCAAGGACCTCATGTCATGTGTGGATAAGGGATGAGACAGTAACTCATAACCCTAGATAGAACTCCCATAGGACTAGTGTTGTGTATTCTGGTTACCCAATCTGGAATTAGTTCGTGCAGACCCCAAAGAAGCTAGGAGATCAGGGTATTTCCGTCCCAGAGCTGAGCTGAAGGTAAGAGGTCCCCCTAGTCAATGGCTGATCAAAACTGGCTCTGTGGGTCTGTAATAGGCCACACCTGATTTCTGCTGCCCAAGTTGGCGCTGCTAGCTCCCCACACACTTTGATGTGACTTCAACAGCCTGGAAGGCAGGAGCTTCCCTGGGCATGTACACAGATGGGGGCCAGTCACATCTCCTGTCACCAGGATAATGTGGGGTAAAACAAAACAAATTTCACCCCTTTTTCTCCACAAACAAACAGTATGCCTCTGTGCCACCTACTGCCCCCTTTGCCTTCAGAGTTGAAGATGGCCACAGCATGCCTGGCCAGCCTGGTCTCTTTTCTTTTCTCTTTCTCCCCCATGTGTCTGTTCAGCTGCTTCTCCTAGTGAGAGCTAGTCCAGGGTTGACCAGGGCTGACTCTGCAGATTGACAGCAGGACCTGCCTAAATGGGGCCCACAGCTACAGTGCTTACCTCGAGTCAGCTCTGACTACCAGGAGAGTGGGAGCTCCCCTGAGGGTATGAGGGTAGGGGCCAGCCTCACCTCTGGTCACTAGGGGAATGTGGAGAACAAGAAAAAAAATTGCACCTTTATCTCCGTGAGCCACAGCCACAGAGACAAGAAAACAAACTCCAGTATGTTAGTATGGCTGTAACCATCTGATCGCTACCCATCTGGTCTCCGTTTTTCACCACTTCTGCTCAGCTCTCTTTCCTAGTAAGCATTCAGTCCACTTCTTTACTCCTTCATCTGAAGCTCAGAGTTCTGGACTACCATCTGCATCTGTTTTATATGATTTTCTGTATCTTAGTTATAGAGGATCTGTATAGCCTTTCAGCCTAGTCTGCCATCCTGCCACCTTTCCCCACTACATTTTTCATGGATCCAATATTAACACTCACAGAAACAGCACATGATGTTTTGCATTAGGAAAATTTGCTGCAAAAGACTGCTATAAAGTATTAGAGATCAAAGATGTCACTTTGAGGATTAAGGTGCCCCTTACCCAAGCCATGGTATTTTCAATCAGCTCATATTAATGTGGAAGTTGGACAATGAATAAAGAAGTCCAGAGGAGAATCAATGCATGTGAATTCTGGTGTTGGTAAAGAATACTGAAAGTGCCATAGACTGCTAGAACAAATCTGTCTTGAAGACTTAAAACCAGACTGCTCCTTGGAAGCAAGAATGGCGAGACCTTGATCTCTTGTACTGTGGACAAGTCAGGATAGACCAGTCCCTGGAAAAGCTCATCAAGCTTGGTAAAGGGAGGGTCTGTGAAGAAGAAGACTCTCAATGAGATGGATTGACACAGTTGCAGTAACAGTGGGTTCAAGCATAAAATCAATTGTGAAGGTGCTCAGGACTGGGCAGTATTTTCTGTTGTACATACGGTTACTGTGAATCACTCAGCAGCACCTAACAACAGGAATGCTATTTGAGAATTCAGTTCAAAGGAGGATGGACAAGTGGCTCTTTGATTTGTCCATGGAGATTATTCATGACCTTAACAACAGTGCTTTTGGTGGAATGGCAAGAAGGGAGTCTCAATGCAGGGGGCTGAAGAGATAGTAGCAAGTGAGAACATAGTACAGAAAACGCTCATGGAAGGGATCATCAAAGATCAAAAAAGGGATTTTTCTTTTTGTTGGTGGTTGCTTTTTATTATTATCACTTTAAGATGAGAGATACTTACATACTTATATACTGATATGAGAGAGAAATCCATTATATGAAAGGGTGTAAACTATAGGAATGAGAAAGAGGGAATAAGGTCCAGAGCACAGTGAAAAGGTGGCTCATAATGAAAGGAGGGAAGAGAGTTTGGGGCAGTTTTGACTGGTCATGTGTGTCAGGTAAGTTGGTGATATTCACAGTTGATATTCTTCAGTCAGTTCAACAATGTTTCTCTGCTTTGGTTTCCTTGTTAAGCCTTCCTAAGAAGAAATGAAAAGCAGGGACTTGAACTTGCTACACTTTGCTCAGTCCTGTGCCTTTTTCTCCATATCTGGTCTTTCTCAAAGCAGTAGATGTTGAGATAGTGGGCTCATTCAACATGAGTCTTATTTTATACACCATTTGTTGAATTTAAATTAAAAATCCTATGATTTTAGTCTGCGTAAAGTATGTTCTGTGAAGCTCTAGATGCATAGATCCCCAATCTAAGTGTTATATCAAAACCAAGTTTTGGCTTAAGGGCTCTACTTTATTCAATGTTTTTCTGTTTTTCCAGGAGAAAGTAGATGCTGGGAAAACATCTTTTTCACCACTATTACGTAAAAATAATGTTTTCTTTTGGTAGCCTAGATAACATAGAGTTCTAATTCTGAGATTATAGTTATACCCTTACTTCTGTGTGCACCTAAACAGGGTTCTTTTGACTGAGCCTGAGTTCTTTAAGGTTCCTGTCTACAAGTTTTAACTGCTGCCTTGATGCTGCAGGGATATTTCTGTGAATGTGGACATGGTCAGATTCTTTTTTTTCCTTCTCCACTTAATCCTTGGCTTCCTCTTATTATTCCTGAGAAAATTATTGTGCATCATTTCTATTTCTGGCCATTCAATTCAACAAGTAGCTACAGAGGGCCCGGAATAAGGATTATTAAGGTTATTTTGGTTTAATGCTTACAGAGTATGGATGTTTCATTTTGAGGTACTTGTACAGTAACAGGTCATTTGGATTGAAAGACACTGATTCTCCCTTTCATGCCAGAAAAGTTCTGGTGCTCTTTCTTGTTTTATTCACAGAAGTCTCAGACCTATTACATAGTTTGTCAGAATCAACCAATTCACCACTGTCATTTTTCTGAAGTAAAATTGTGGGAACTAAAGAAAAAGAGCTTAAAGTAAATAAGTAAATGCTTTTTTATTTCTCCTACATTTGTTGGCGAATCCTGGCTTTTTGAACTCTAGATCTGTACTTATTTAACTGTATCAGCAACCGTTGCTGAGAACTTAATTTCCAAATAATTTTTTTTTTCTGTTATTGAAATAGAATCACTTTTATTTATTTTTTAAAGTATTTGATTACACATGCTGTATTCATGAAAAATCAAGACCCTGAAGGAGTTCAAATTAGATATAAATTATGTACAGCTCTGAGCTGGTTACAAGTTATGGAGGGGAAAAAAATATGAAAACAGCTAAGCTGAAGCGTTCTTCTTCACATAGGTTGCCATCGTTTTCTTGATTTCAGCAACAGTTTCCCCTAGTTCAGAACCTTGGAACAGGTCTTGGTACGGGTCATGATGATGTGGCAGTGATACAGAGAGAAGGGGTCCTGCAGTTTATATGTCCCTCCATGAAGTCATCTCTCAAGTTGATCGTTCAGCGATAGGCCTGCGTAAGGACTGCAGGTCTCAAATACTTGTCTCCATTCCAGCAGTAGCTCGGGCAGCTGGTGTGTACTACAGCAGGCACAGAGAATGCACTCGTACAGCCCGTCCAGTTTCTCACGATCTTCTTGGGGCTGCTGATATTGCTGCTAGCCTTCCTTGGCTTCACTCTTCTTCTTCAAATAAAGCTCAGTGAATTTGCACTAAGCATAGAGGTTGCTCAAACCAGGAACAAGATCCTTGATAACACATATGTAGAAGAAGGTAGATTTTTTTTTTTTTTATTAAATGTTTTTATTTTGGATTGAGTGAAAGTTTACAGGGCACATCATCAGCTTCACATTCAACTATTCATATAGCTTGTTTCATTACATTGATTATTATCCCCTCCATATATCATCAGTTAACAGTGTTTCTCTCTATCCTCTTTAGCTTTTTTTGGGGGGGGGCGGTGGGCAACTTACCTTTTTTGGAATTTACAGTCTCGGCTTTTAGGGAAGGTTTTTACATTTGTCTGTGGATATCCAGGGTTCATGTATGAGATTACTAACAAGCATTACTGAATAATCAGATGAGTGACAGTTTGCTATGTCTACTAGGTGGCTAAAGTCTGATCCTCAGAGCCTATGGTTTGGACGGTCAACAACGCTTGGGCCCACAGGGTCTTGACCTCCTGATTGGGTCTGCACGGTCTGCATCAGATTCCCCCTTATTTATTGTTTGTTTAAGGGACGCTGCCTATCTTAGGCGGTCAGTGCGAATTCCTCAGTCTTACCCGTCATCGAAACTCATTGCAACATGGCAATGGCTCTGTCTTAGGTTGCCAAGGTTCCACGTGATCCTTACCCATCTCTGGCCACACGTCCAGCATAAACAGCTGCCATCCGAGGAAGGCAGGGAGGGAGGAGATCGGCTGGGGACCCCATATGCAAGACGTTGCCAGACCACCACCTACTCTAAGGTGACCAAGCAGGATCACTATGCTGAGGTTCAATCAAGTTCTTAGGGGATCTTACTCTCTAGTAGGGGTAGCAAATTAGTAGCCACTCAGTGCTCAACTTGAGAATTACTTATATCAGAAATTTGAGCATGTAGCTGATGAATATCCACAGACAAGTGGATATTATTCCACAACCTCCTAAAATGCTGTTGAATTAAGTTCCAATCAAGTTCTGGATTACTGAAAGATAACACAAATCTACTTATACTGTGAATAACCTTAGCTGGGAGTGTAATCTGGATATATTGAGTCTTATTTCCCTTAAGCGATCTTCAGAAGGTAGATTTTTGAGATTTTATTGACGTTGGTGTCAGTGCCGCGAGTGCAAGCTAGGGTGTTGCCTCCATTTATATTTATTGCACAAGAACAACAGATACCTTCTCTGCTTGATCTTCAAAAGGTCAAGGTCAAGGTAGCATCTACTTAATTCTTAATCTTGATCAAAACATCCAACACCATAGGACCACATTAACTCAGATCAATTTTGTAAGTCTGCAAGCGAGATTTATCCCCAGCCTTATCTGGATCCCACGGATAGATGGCAAATTTCTTGATTTGGAAAGCTGCGGCTTCAGCTGTTTTGGGTCCCATGCCATCTTGGCTCCTGACGTCAAGCTCCACCCCTTAACTCTGGAGTCACTGCCTGCCGGCTTCCCACTGAACACCGTGGCACCAACCTAAAGTCCACTCAGGCCAGCTAGCTGCGCAAGAGCTACCAAGTGCAAGGGAACTTCCAGATTATTCCAAATAACGTTTTGAAGGACAGTTAAAACACAGAACTAATCATACAGTCACTCCCTTAAGCACTGCATAATGCTCTCTGCTATCCACCCACGATGGTGAAATGGATGAGAGGGGTGAAGGGAGACCACACAGGGAGACGCAGGGAAGACTAGGGGATGTGCTGGCAGTCACCTCTCCATTCAAAATGGATGGAGTGGGCCTTTGGTGGCACCACGACAAGGAAGGGCATTTCCTTGGTCAAATATTTTAAAGATGCTTATAATGGATGGCTGACTATGTGAATGTTCACTGGGCTTCCTAAGACACCGTTTTTAAAGTTTAACCCCTGGGGCAGCAGAGCAAAGAGATGGGCCCCATTTTCTGGTGACAGGAAGACACTAGCTGCTAGTACTCGGTGATGCAGACATAGACCCCAGGGAGTAGGATTCCTGGCTCTCCCACACAACTTACTCATTACCTCTGCACTCATGTTCACTCACACACATATAATTCCATGGTCTCAAGTAAAACTTACCCATGGCCTGGGCTTGAATTTCTTTTTTTTTAGAGGAGAAGATAAAGAGGGGAGGGACACACTGAGACTAGAATGGGTATTCTGTGCTAGATTATTGAATTCTCTAAACTTGAGGTGTCTAGGAATTAGGGTTTTAAGTACTAGCAGAAGCACCCTTTGGAAATTGTAGTGTGGCCATGATTTTCAAGCATTGCAGCATTTCTCTGCTAGCTCCCACTTTTAGAAAGGTGGCATAATGGGGGTTAAATTCCTGGGAATTTTGTTTCATCTCAGATTTTCTACATGGCATCCATGATATACAGTATGGTGTGCCCAGGGCGTAGGCAGAGGTTAAGCTAAGAGGAAAGCACAGACCTTCTGAACAGGGCCTCAAAAGCTCTTCCCTAAATCTGAGCTTGAACAAATGGTATCAACTTCCAGGAGCAGCTTAGAGAAAGACATTTAAATTCTTTGTTGTTGTTAAAGTGCCGACGAGTCAGTTCTGACCCATAGCGACCCTGTATTGGGTTTCCGAGGAGCTGCTGATGAGCTTGAACCACTGACCTTGCAGTTGAAATGGCTTTGCAGTCTGGCACATTAACCCATAATGCCACACCAATACTCCTAGAGGTTATGAAAAATACAGTGAATGATTACTTGGAAAAAATGAGTATGTACTGATTATGCTTTTAGTCTTCAGCAAGAAAGTTCTAGTAGCTAACCAAGGAAACTCCAGTACTTAACTGGAAAGCCATTACTAGCTGCCCCCTGAAAAGTAAACATTCTAAAGAATTGTGACCCAAATGCATCAAAATCTGATTTCATCTTTTATTAAAATCAGAGCTGTAAAGAAGTGGGGGAGGGCACTACTGTTATTGTTAAGTGCTGTTGAGTCAGTTCTGATTCACAGTGACCCTGGATAGGGTTTTTGAGGCTTTAAATCTTTGCAGAAACAAAAAGCCTCATCTTTCTCCTGTGGAGTGGCTGGCGAATTCAAACTGCAGACCCTGTGGTTCACAGTCCAGTGCTTATCATATGGAGCCACTGCACTCCCGGGTTATTATACCCTTTTTAAAGTCCAGACATACATTGAACTCACAAAGAAACTGTGTGTCTTTAAAACAAATACTATGATGTCATGGGCAATTACATGATTGGGTTTCATGGATTAAAAAATAGCTGTCCATATGCATGTAGTCTAGAAAGCATGCTAAGAAGGGAAGTTCTGGACCAGACAGAAAAAGGCAGTGGAGCCATTGTTAAGTCTTTGCTTTTGCTTGCATAGCATGTGTCACTTGCTACCACTCACTATGAGGTAGATTTGTTTTTTCTCTCATCTTCATCATAGAGTATTTTCATTTTATTATGGAGAAAAAGAAATGAAAGAAATAATGGTATCTGTTTACAAAATCATTCCATTTCTGTCAAGCTGTCCAGGCATCCCTCTCAGGAGTGTAGTGAGGGGCATGAGAATGCTTTTCTCAGTATATCTTTCTCAGAGGAGGGGGCACCACATGAAGATACTCAAATTCTCTGAACTTGCGTCTAGGCTAATTGTTCCTCACTCTTTACAAAAACAAAAGCAAGTTATACAATTTCAGTAGGAAGAATATTCTTACAGATTTTCTCTATAGATGTCATTACATTTAGTTATCTACCTCATAACCTAAAGGAAGGAGCTGCATTGTTGGTTTTCCTCAATAACTAGGAGAGGAAAAAATCCTGATTAGTCTCTCCTAGCTAGATGTTTTATTTTTTAGTAATTTTGTAAAAGGTAAGTCATTTCTGTTACTAAGTCCAGAAAAATGCATAGCCATGATTCACGTAGGTCTTCTGACTGAACCCTTTTGGCATAATAGTTTACTCTTTTAAAATACTCTAGCGCTCTTTTACCATGATGAACACACTGTTTAATAGCTACATGTTCAGATTAGTTCATTGGCTTTTTGTTGAAATTTGTCTGTTATTTTGGTCATGGCATTTTCACTTCTGTCTTTTTCCAGAAAGAACTAGAGAAGCAGAAGAGAATTGAGAGAAACCAGCAGTTGGAGGCAATAGCAAAAGAACATTATGAAAGGGTCGTGCTAAGAAAAAAAGGTTTGGAGCCTTGGAAGATATTGAGAATGCAAAGCAAACAAAATATCCAGGTACAGTATCAAACTATTACCCCTCCCTCCCATCCCCTTTATCCAATTGGATGACCATCTAATTTGATTTTAGAGGTAATTCGGTGATTTCAGTCAGGAGGATAACTGAGTTGAAAGTGTGTATTTATGTGGGACAAAAGTTTAGAATTGGTCATCCACGGTAGAGAAAGACTGCTATAAACAGGTTGGAAAAAAACAAGAACAAAGTAAGACGAATACAGGTTTCTCACAATTTGAGCAGAGTTTAAGAAAGAGAAAAATTAATACTATCAAGTGTATTCATTAGGTTTCTGCCATGATAAATTTGCATAACAAATAACTCCCAAATATCAGTAACTTGAAGGAGCTCTGGTAACATAGTGGTTACAAAGCGGGCTGCAAACCTTAAGGTCAGCAGTTTGAAACTACCAGCTGTTCCTCGGGAAAAAGATGACGCTTTCTGCTCCCATAAAGATTTACAGCCTTAGAAACCCTGTACAGGATCTGCCCTGTAAACTTTCAGTCAATGCACAATAAAAACCTTAAAAAAAAAAAAAAGAGGAGACTCTGAAACTAACTCTCTAGCGTTTACATATTAAAGTGAATGGAAGAAATGAGGAAGTAAAAGAGCTGAGCAGAAAATTTCACAAGACAGCTCAAGAAGACAAAGTATTATAATGAAATGTACAAAATCCTGGAGTTAGAACACAAAAAGGGAAGACCACACTTAGCATTTCTCAAGCTGAAAAACTGAAGAAAAAATTCAGACCTCAACTTGCAATATTGAAGGACCCCATGCACAAAATATTGAATGATGCAGAAAGCATAAAAAGATGGAAGGAATAAACAAAGTCACTGTACCAAAAAGAAATGGTCAATGTTCAACCATTTCAAGAGCTAGCGTATGATCAAGAGCCAGTGGTACTGAAGGAAGAAGTCCAGTGTGCATGAAGGCGTTGGAAAAGAACAAGGCTACAGGAATCGATGGAATACAACTGAGATAAACAAATTGATTCCGTACTGGAGGCACTCATCTAAGCCAAGAAATTTGGAAGATAGCTACCTGGCCAATTTATTGGAAGAGATCCATATTTGTGTCCATTCCAAAGAGAGATGACTCACCATAATGTGAAAATCATTGAACAATATCATTAATATCACATGCAAGTAAAATTTTGTTGAAGATAAAAAATGGCTGCAACAATACATTTACAGAGAAATACCAGAAATTCAAAACAGATTCAGAAACGGACATGGAACGAGGGATATCATTGCTGACTCCAGATGGATCATGGCTGAAAGCACAGAATGCCAGAAAGATGTTTACTTGTGCTTTATTGACTATGTAGACACTCTTGGCTGTGTGGATCATGACAAAATATGAATAACATCACAAAGAATGGGTATTGCAGAATATTTAATTGTGCCCATGTTGTTGTTAGGTGCCATCGAGTCAGTACCAACTCATAGAGACCCTGTGCATAACAGAACAAAACACTGCCCAGTCCTGGGCCAACCTCACAATTGTTGCCACAGTTGAGCCCATTGATGCTGCCACTTTGCCAACCCATGGCAATATGTCTGAAGTATGAGAGACGAAGTTTGGCCATCTTGGCCTCTAAGGAGCACTTTGGCTGTACTTCTTCCAAAACAGATCTATTGGTTCTTTTGGCAGCCCATGGCACTTTCAATATTCTCCCCCAACACCATAACTCAAAAGCACCAATTCTTCTACGGTCTTCCTTATTCACTGTCCAGCTTTCGCATGCATATGAGGTTATTGAAAATACCATGGCTTGGGTCAGGCGCACCTTAGTCTTCAAGCTGACATCTTTGCTCTTTAACACTTTAAAAAAAGGTCTTGTGCAGCACATTTTCCTAATGTAATACATCGTCTGATCTCTTGATTGCTGCTTCCTTGAGTGTTGATGGTTGATCCAAGAAGAATGAAGTCCTTGACAACTTCAATCTTTTCTCCATTGATAAAAATGTTGTTTATTGGTTCAGTGGTGAAGATTTTTGTTTTCTTTACATTAAGATGTGATTATACTCATGAGGAACCTGTATATAGACCAGGAGGCAGTCAGTAGTTTGAACAAAACGAGGAGATACCGAATGGTTTCAAATTAGGGAAAACTGTGTGGCCAGCGTTGTATTCTTTCACTATATTTATTCAGTCTGTATGCTGAGCACATACTCTGAGAAGATGGATTATGTAAAGAAGAACTTGGCATCAGGATAGGCAGGAGACTCATTAACAACCTGGGATATGCAGATGATACAACCTCAGTTGCTGATTTCCTCAATGTCAAGAAAACAAAACTCCTCACAACTGGACCAATAAATAACATCATGGTAAATTAAGAAAAGTTTGAAGTAATCAAAGACTTTGTTTTATCTTGGATCCACAATCAACGCTCATGGAAGCGGTAGTCAAGAAATCAAATGGCTTATTGCATTAGACAGATCTGCTGCACAAGACATCTTTAAAGTATTCAAGAACAAAAATACCAGTTTGAGGACTAAGATGTGCCTGACCCAAATCATGGTATTTTCAGTAACCTCATATGCATGTGAAAGTTAGACAATGAATGAGGAAGACTGAGAAGAATCGACGCATTTGAATTGTGGTTTTAGAGAAGGATATTGAAGGTACCATGGACGGCTAGAAAAACAAACAGTTCTATGTTGGAAGAATTACAGCTGGAGTGCTCCTTTGAAGTCAGGGTGGTGAAACTTACCCTCTCATACTTTAGACATGTTACCAGGAGCGATCAATGGTGGGAGAAGGACATTGTGCTTAGGAAAGTGAAGATAAGCAAAACGAGAAAGACCCCCAGTGAGATGGGTTGGTGCAGTGGCAGCAGTAATGAGTTTAAGCATAACAGCCGTTGTGAGGATGGTGCCTGAGCAGGCCGTGTACAGTTCTACTGTGCATGGGGTCACTGTGAGTGGGAACCAACTGATAGCACCTAACAGCAACCCCAGCAACCACAAAGGAAGCAGCACACGATTTCCATAGTGGTTGTAGCATTTTGAAGTCCCACCAGCAGTACTTAAGAGTTCCTATCTCCCAGCAGCCTTGGCAGCATATGTGGTTCTATGCTTTTTTTTTTTTTTTTTAATATCAGTGCCCTCATTGCCAAGGTGAGATGGTATCTCATTGTAGTTTTGATTTGTGGCCTGGTGTGGTGCTGTAGGGTTAAGTACTGAACTGCTAATAGCAAGATCTCAAACCCACCAGCCACTCCTATATACGGTCACTATAAACAGAACTGACTCAACAGTACTCAACAACAGTGTCTAATGCTGATGATCATCTTTTCATGTGCTTGTTAGTTGCCTAAATGTTGTCTTTGGTCAAGGGTCTGTTCATATCCCTTGCCCATTTTTTAATTGGATTGTTTGTCTTTTTGTTGTTTAGATGTGAATGTTTTCTATAAATTTTAGTGATTGGTGGTGGTGGTAGTGTGCTGTGGAGTTGGTTCTGACTCATCGGACCCTGTATAGGGTTTCCGAGACTGTAAATCTTTTTTTTTTTTTTTTCCAACACAGATCTGTTTATTCTTTTCTTTTTTCAATGTTTTATTGTGAATTATGTAATAGTTTACATGGGAGAACATTAGTTTTCATCCTATTGTATATCATTTCATTGCCATGGTTACAATCCCCTCCATGCATCATCAACCAACCAAAGTGTATACACTATAAGCCTGCTCCCCAGTCTCTGGTCATCAGCACACAGCCCCTCTCCCTCTCTGTATCTAAAATCCCCAGCCG
>NW_006408579.1:12200192-12200676 GCF_000296735.1 Chrysochloris asiatica
GTCTGGCACATTAACCCACAGCGCCACACCAGGACTTAATAGGTATATGGATTTACTTATGTGTTCTCAATTCTGTTCCATTGATTTATGTGTCTGTGGTTGTACCAGTATCACACTGTTTTGACTACTGAGGCGAATGTATAGTGGTGGTGGTAGTGGTGTGCCGTGGAGTCAGTTCTGACTCATAGTGAACCTAATTAGGGTTTACAATAATGTTAATTTTTACAGGAGCAGAAAGCCTCATCTTTGTCCCACGGAACGGCTGGTAGTTTCGGACTGCTGACCTTGATGTTAGCAGCCCAACTTGTAACCACTACACTACCAGAGGCGGTATAGTAGGTTCTGAGATGAGAAAGTGAGAATTCTATCAAACACCTTTTCTGCACAATTAAGATGACTTTTCTGTGTTTGTTTTTTAATGTGGTGAATTACGTTGATTGATTTTCTTATGAACCATCCTTGTATACCTGATATGAATCCCATT
>NW_006408579.1:12203605-12263801 GCF_000296735.1 Chrysochloris asiatica
CAAGTCTGCCTCCTGGCCGCCAGCTCTCAGTCCCTCTTACCATGAATCTAGAATCCTCAGCTGCTTCCTGTCTCCATGACCCCATCTCTGCCTCTGTCTCTGGTGTTGCTGCTTCTTTGGATAAGGTCCCGCATTCTGCTTATGCTCTTCTCCCTTGATGGTCGTAGGGTCCTCTGTTTCTGGATTGTAAGATTAACTAACCCCCCTCCCCCCATTTTTGTTTCAAAACTTCTACCTTTACAATTGTGACAGTTGCAATTAGTCATAACAGTTACTTACTATTGAATCATAAGAATCTTATCCCCATCTCTTTTTATTTACCAGACCCATCTAGACAAGATGAAAACTATTCACTGGGGACTCTTTCTTCCCCCACACACTCTTAAACTAAACTCTTTCTTGAAAACTTGTAAGCAAGTCACTTTGTGCCTTTATTGCCCCTTCATTTTAGGTAACCAATGTCTAAGTTGCCTGTTCCTATCTACTGTGTATACAGAGGGTATAGCATTTGATACTTGATGTGAAGACGCCTTCCCTCTCTGTTGGTATTTAGAGTTACTACCTCCATGAGTATAGGTCAGATTCATCAAATTGAGCAATTTACCTTCATTTCCTTTATCAAAAAAAAATTTTTTTTTTCTTCCTCCATTTGAGTTCTGATTATCAAGCCATTGGAGGCTAGGTCAAATGGGTACTGTCTGCAAGTTTGGGTGTTCTTGTACATCTCTCCTCACTTCATATCACCTGGATGCTTCACTTTCAGCTCTAGCCCTCTGTGGCTCTGTCTTTGTCCATGGGCTCAAGTGTCACCACACTTTGGACCAACCAGCCCTTCCTCTTCTCTCTCTCATCTCCAGGTCAACGGGAATCTATGGAACATGGTTGAACTCAGCTCATTTCTTAATTTCTGCCTTTCCCCCTCTTCCACTCACCAGTAGACAATGCTTGCATGCCTGTTCATGTGTTCCCTTTGAGTTTCAGTCTTAGAGGGGAGTTTGCCTTAATGACTTTCTGGTGAACAACTTGCTTGTTCTTGTAGTAGCCAATCATACTGCCATTATTTTTGTTTTGGGTTTTTCCTGATGATCTTTTTTTGAAGATGTATCTTCTCTCGCTCTAGCTGTTCCAGGCTGGTCTGCTTGTCCTTTCTGTTGGGAATGTCCCACCTCAGAAGTTTCTGGTTGGGTCTCAGGATTCCACCTAAGGTCCTATACACTGCAAAGGCTCAGCAAGAGGCCTATTTCACTGGGCAAGTTGTTAGAACCCCTTTTAGGTATTTCTATCAGTTATAGGCTGAAGATGGGCTTACACGCTTTCTGAAATCATGTTTCCCAACATTCCTTTGTATCCCACTCAAGTGTCTATTTTATAATAGACAAGGGAAGCCAATATTCATAAGACAATCATGCATCTTAGTATTATTTCCTCTCTTCAGGCTATGCCTCAATCCCTGTATCACAGAGCCCTGTTGTTCCAAGGTTGAGCATGCATCAGTATTCACCTTCATGAGGGATTTTTGTCTTATGATTTTCTGTTTCAGTGGTGTCTTAGTTTGACTTTAGTATCAGGGTTATGCTGGCTTCATAGAATAAATTCAGGAGTATTCCGTCCTTTTCTGTGTTCTGAAATAGTTTGAGTAGAATTGGTGTCAGCTTTTCTCTGGATGTTTGATAGGGAAGCCATCCAGACCAGGCTTTTTGAGGGAAGGAAGTTTCTTCTTTTTTTATGGGTCTGCTCAAATTTTCTACCTCAGTCTGTTTTTAAGTAGATAGTATATTTTTAGAAATTTGTCCATTTCTTTGAAGTTTTCAAATTTCTTAGAATGTAGCTTTTAATATATAGTCTGTTATGATCCTTTTTGTCTCAGTTGTTTCTGCTATAATGTTGCCCATCTCACTTCTTTGTTTATTGCATCTTCTAATTTTGGTCAGTTTGGCCAGTGGTTGAGCAATTTTATTGGTCCTTTCAAAGGACCAACTTTATGTCTTCATGAATTTTTCTATTATTTTATTTCATATATGTCTGCTTTAGTCTTTATTATTTCTTTTCTTCTGATAAAAGTAACCTGCTTTTGCTGTTCTTTTCTTTTCTTTTTTTATTTGTCCAAGTTGTGAAGTTACAGTATTGGTTTGGGGCCTTTATTCTTTTCTGGTGTATGTTTAAAATTATGTTGTAAATTAGCCTATGAGCACTGCTTTTCTGGCCCCCAAAATTTTGATATGCTGTGTTTGTATTCTTGTTTGACTCTAGAATTTTTTTTAACTTAATTTCTTCTATTACCCACTGGCTTTTAAGTAAAATGTTACTCAGTTTCCATTTAGTAGATTTTTTTTCTTATGCATCCTGTTATTTTTAATTTTATAATATTGTGATCAGAGAAGATACTTTGTATTATATCAGTGATTTTTATTGTATTGAGACTTGCTCTGTGGTCTTAAATTTCGTGAATTCTAGAGAATGATCCTTGTACACTGGGAAAGAATGTATATTGTGTTCCTGTTGGGTGGAATAGTCTTTGTATGTCTATGAGGTCAAGTTCATTGATTTTGTTATTTGTATCTTCTTCCTGTCTTTGAGGAGTTTCTTTCTAGTTGTTGCCCTGTCCTATATCAAGAGTTGTGTGCTACCATCTCCTGCTATTATTATAGAATTATTTCTCTCTTTAATTCTGTTAATGTTTGGATTATGTATTTTGGAGCACAATCATTTGGTGCATAAAAATTTATTATGTTAAATCTTGGGAAATTTTTCAATTTAATCACAATATGATGATCTTTGTGTTTTGTGTTGTGGATTTTGCATTAACATCTATTTTATCAGAGATTATATTGCCACTCCTGCTCTGTTTTTGGTTACTGTTTACAAACCACAGAGGATACAGTCTTACCCATTCTTTGATTTTCAGTGTGTGTGTTTAAGATATGCCTCTTATAGATAACATATTGGTGGGTCATGCTTTTTTCACCCATTCTGCCATTCATTCTTGACTATAACTATGCCACGTATTCCCATTTGTCTTAGTTCTCTAGTGCTTGCTATCACAGAAATACCTACAAGTAGATGACTCTAAGGAGCTCTGGTAGCGTAGTGATGACGAATCGGGCTGCAAACCTCAAGGTCAACAGTTCGAAACTACCAGCTGTTCCTCAGGAGAAAGATGAGGCTTTCTGTTTCCATAAAGATTTACAACCTCGGAAACCCTGTACAGGGTCGCTATGAGTCAGAACCGACTCCACGGCACATAACAACAACAAGGTGACTTTAACAAATGTATTCTTTCACAATTAGGAGTCAAGAAGTTTGACCTCAGTTCAGTAGCTCTGGGAGGCTTTCTCTCTCTGTTGGTTTTGGGGGAAGTCCTTGTCATCAGTCTTCCCCTGGATCCAAGAGTTTCTCAGCGTAGGGACTTGGGTCCAAAGGACATGCTCTATTCATTCCAGTCTTCCTTCTTAGTGTTAGTAGGGACTTCTGATCGCTGCTTGCTTATTTAATCACTTTTATATCTCAAAAGGGATAGAATGAAGACAGCTTAATCCTGTAAATTTTGTCTTGTATTATAAACATCATAGATACCATAACTGCTTCTAATCCAGCCTAATTAACCTCATGTTGTTGTTGTTAAGTGCCTTTGAGTCAGTTCCAACTCATAGCAGCCCTGTATAGGGTTTCCAAGAAGCAACTGATGGGTTTCAACTGCCAGCCATGTGGTTAGCAGTCCAGTGCTTATATTGATTATAGCACCACACCAGGATTTCCATTAACATCAATTTACAAACAACACATAAAATAATTATATCAGATCACAAACTGGTGGATAATTACATAATCCTAAGAATCATGGCCTACCTAAACTGCCACGTATTTTGGGGGGACACAATTCAATCTATAAGACATCTTTTACTTTTAAAGTTGTTATTTATAGATTGACTCTTCGTTGCCCTATTTTAACTCTTGCAGTTTTCATTTTATTTTTGAGAATTATTTATCTGAGTTGGGATCTGGTTGCTGCAAAATCCGTCTTAATCTCAGATTATGGTTGAATGTTGTTGGTTTTCTGTCCGTAGGACTCTCTTTAATATTTCTTGTAAAATTGGTGTAGTTCTTATAAGTTCCCTAGTTTCCTATTTGAGAGACAGTTTTACTGGATATGTATTTCTTAGTTGACAATTTGTTTTCCTTTCAGCATTTTATATATGTTCATCCCATTGCCTTCTTGCCTACATGGCTTTTGTTGAAACATTAGAGTTTATTCTTATGGGTTCCCCTTTGCAGCCAGCATTTTATTTTTGCTAAGCTACTCTTTTATATGGGGTTTGTTGAGCTTCTTGAATGGGTATCAGTTTTCCTTCATGACATTAGGGAATTTTTCTGCTAGCAAATTTGAAAATTTCTCTGTACTTTTTTTTTTTTTTTCTGTTTCTTCCTGTTCTGGAATCCTGGAATGCATAGATTATTCTTTTTTATAGTGTGCCACATAGGTCTTAGACTTCATTTTCTTTGCTCTTTTGTCTAATTGTTCTTCAAACAAATTAGTGTCAAGGGATTTTTCCTATTTTGCTGATTCTGTTTTTCATTGCTTCAATTCTACTCCTGTATCATTCCATTGGGAGGCCTGGTGTGGCGCTGCAGGATAATGTGCTGGACCTCATGAGGTTAGCAGTTCAAACCCACCAGCTGCTCCTTGAGAATCCCTATACAGGGTTATGAGTCAGAATGACTTGCTAGTACTTAAGAACAATCCTTCCGTTGAGTTACCTATTTCTGAAATTTTACTATTAATCTTCTGGGTTTGTAGTTGCTATTTTCATATGATTTCTAATTGTCTATTTGTTTTGTTATTTTGTTCTTGTGTTGTTTTCCTCAAATCTTCCAGAGTTCTGTGTTTTCCTTGATTTTATCTGTGTTTTTATTGACCTCTTTATCTTTTGGAGAGTCATAAATATAGTAATAGATAGATAGACAGACAGATACCTTTTAAATTCCTTACCAGGTAGTTGTAGTATGATTTCTTCCTCTTTAAGGTTTTCTGGCCCTTTATTTTGGTCATTTGCTTGAACCATCTGTTCTACTACTTTTTATGATTTGATATTGTCTATTGTGTACAAGGGGTCCTGGAATGACACTGTGCTGGACTGCAAAGTTGGTTTGAACCACAAAGTCAGCAGTTCAACCTCACCAGTCACTCCTTGGAACCAGGGTTCCTATGGGTCAGAACTGACTTGACAGCACATTGCAACAACAATAATTGTGTCCAAGGCATTAAGTATCACTTTATTGATTGATTACATGTTTATTTGCTTTGTTTTGATATATCCAGCCAGGTGGGATGGGTATGCTCTGCTGGTCACTCACACGTGTCTCCCATAGGTGAGGCAGTGTCTGGCAGTTTAAGCACGGTGTTTGGCTGCTTGTGTGGAGTAGTGAGGCAGGCGGAGTGGATAATGGCTGCAGTCTGTTTTCATCTAGTAGCACAGGAGTGTACAATATTGCATATTGAGCAGGTGGGGCAACAGGTGTGAAGGATATGGTGGGCAAGTGGGGGCACAGGAGTAGGCTCTCTTCTGCTTTTGAGGTTGGCAGGCAGGGTCGGATAGCGAGCGGGTTAGGGGTATTCAGGAGTATACTCTGCATATAGCTGGCTTCGGGGGATATTTGACAGATTCATGGTCTTGGCCACCTGCGAGCTCGGGGGTGAGGTGGGTGGAGGGCAGGCAAACATGGGAGCAGGACCATGGTGGCAAGTGTGCAAGAGCACAGTCATTGCCACTCCACTCATGAGGTGGGGATGGGATGACTTGTTAGCTGAGTCTGGGGCTGGATGGCATTGTTTGATGGTTGAGTCCTGCTCCCAACTAAGTTTGAGGAGTGAAGGTACTGCTCAGAGTCCATTTGTGTTTGAGACTTCCCACTGATCTGCTCTTTCCTGCACATCATCCACCTTGATGGTCTGGGATTACCATTCATGAGTATAGCTGACTCCAAGTCCTGGCTCCCTCCCTACTATGTGGATACCAGGATGCCTGGAACTCCCATTCACCTTGCTTTCCTCCACATGTGTCAACACAGCTTCTGTTTCTTGTTGGCAGTGCCGTGAAGTTGCCTTCATGTGTGTCTCGCTCCGGGCCGCCACTGACTTTGTCTCAAAATGACCACACTGACGCAGGATGACTGGCAGTGCACCTCACTCATTAGTCACTGTGTTCTTTCAATTTCGTACTCCAGTTGGTATTCAATTCGATTTGATGTCCTTCTACTTGCTGTTCAAGGATCCAGGATTGTCGTCTGCATCTGTTTCTCAGATCTTTGGTGTAGCAGAGCAGCATGGTGTATCCAATTAAGACACCTTACCAGAAAGTTGTTTTGTATTTAATGGCTTTTAAAAATTTTTATTGTTAACACACAAAAAAAGGAAAACTAACAAAATAAGACTCATTCTTATATTCTCTTAGTCTTTTTCTTCCTTGTTTTTACTTTAGTAAAATTGAAAAAGGACTAAAATCTAGAAAACAAAATAGAATCCATAGGTGGAAAATAAAATGTTACATTTTTAACAACTTATTTATAAGAATTTTTAAATTTAAATATATATATATGCTTTAAATATAGAAATCTCAAATAAAATAAAAGCAGAAAACAGAGATAAGAAATAAGTATTTCTAGTATTTTTTGTTCATTAAATCATCTGGAGAACTTATAAAAATGTGCATTCATTCCTGGTACCATCTCCAGGTATTCTCAGTTGGTATAAGTTGGAGAATCAGGAAATCTGCATTTTTAAAAGCAACGCAGAGGATTCTGGTGCAAATGATCTGAACACCATGTTTGAAAATCACTTTGATTCGTAACAAGAGTATTAATTTCCTGCTGCTCCTGCAACAAATTAGCCCAAACATAATAGCTTAAAACAACACAAATTTATAATTCTTGAAGTCAGAAGTTCAAAATTTTTCTCGCTGGGCTAATGTCATGTTGTCACCTTCGCTGGAAGCACTTTCAGGTGTCACAGAGCCCTTCTATGATGGTCAGTTTGGCCCGGACACTCACTGAATCCATCATGTTCACATTGTCAAATGGCTAGACAAGGTTAGAAAAGTGTCTGGTGATGATGAGAGAGGGGGTTTCCCATCTTACCTCTTGAGAGAATATAATTTTTTTTTTTAATCTATAAACTATGAATTTTTTTAATAGACTGATACTCTGAGCTTCTTAAGTTGGTAAGACATTAAATTATTCATCATGTTATTTTTCTATCAGATGATTTTGTGGTTTATTGATAATGTCTAAATTTCAGTGCCATTGACAGCTCATTCTACAGCACTCATTGAAGGTATTGGCATTTCCCCAACTAGACTGTGGTTAAGTACACTGGAGAAAAAGGTTTGTTATGGAGTTGTTGTTCAAGCTACAGGAGAACAAACCAAGCATGTTGCCAGCCACCCACTCCAAAACTCAGTGCAAGTAAAATAATGGCTTTGGAGGTTGTTTATTCTATTTCCTTAATAACCAGGCCGTCACTATTGTTTTCAGGGAATCAGCATAGAAAGGCAGTGTGTGATGTGAATCTAAACTCCCCTTATAAATAGGGCCAAACACCAAAGCTTTTAGGACATAGGCTGAATACCCTTTGCTAATTCTAGTAACATTTGGTTTACAGGGACTTTTGCCAAAGTGAAGTGTGTTTCCTTTAATGATTTAAAATATAAGGAGTAATATCCTTTTCTCATTTCAAAAATTGTCTAGGTGGCTGAAGAACATCACTCTTTGACAATACAAAGGAAATGCCTACTGACCTGGTTCCAGTGTAGTCAGGAAAACCTGGCTAGAAAGGCAGCCCAGGCTGATCACTTTTATTCCCAAATGTTGCTTCGGAGAGGAATGTGGAGCTGGCTATGGGTAAGGCCACAGGGAAGGGCACTATGATACAACTAACTGCTCAGTCCTATAGAAGAAAACGAGATGGAATCCAGGGTGTCTATGGTCATCATGATTTTTCAAGAACGATAAAGTCAATATAATTTGTTGTCTTGAAATCAATTTGAAAATGTCAAATTAATTGTTAACATAAAATCTTAAAATGTTTGTGTTCAGTTGTATAACCACATCATTATATCAGCTTCATTTTTTGTTTACTCGTTTCCTGTTCCATAGTGCTCCAATATTAGTAACCTAGTCCCATAGTTCAGTAACAGTTTCTACCCCTCTGCTTGTTATTTTTTTAATTTCATTACACAGCATATGATCTCAACTACGTGTTTATCCCTTTTTTCTTCATGCCTTTAGTTCCCTTGTTTTGTTTCTGTGTCAGTTTCCTCTTCTGCACTGCTTATTTGCTCTAATTTTTTGACTGCTAGTAGTACTCACTTCTATTCTTGTTCTCATTCCCCAGTACCTGGCTGATGTAAAGGAAGAAGTAAGAAAACTTTATGCGCATTTTCTCCAGAAGAAAATTTTCAAAGCCTGGCTTACCATGGTCAGGGAGGCCAAGATGGATTCTCAGAGCAAGTACAGGATTGCAGAGGAGCACAGTGAAAGGTAAGCCGTGTAGAACTCTCAGTGACTTCACGATTGTTCTGCAGTGCTGTGTCTGGAACAGGTCTGAACAGACCATGTGGAGGCTGTGAGAGCAGGGCCCTCGGAGACACTAGGCAGGAGCAGGAATCCCAGCTCATCCTCTTACTGGGTGAGGGCAAGAGAGTAAGCCCCCTGGAGCTCCAGGCTTCCATCTGTATAGTGAGGAGACTGAACATACCTGTCATCTCTCCCTCACAGAGACCAAGAATAAAAGCAGATGCACTGGATTCTTTATTAGTCACACAGTTGTTTTGGGGGTGTGTGTTTAAGTTCAGTTCCTTATTAGGAAAGATAACAAATATAGGTAAGTGCTTAAATCATACAAATGTAGCTTACTGACTTTCTGTGAACACTCTTATCACCACCACTGAGGTCAAGAAATAGAATATCGTTAGCCGCAGGAACTCTCACAGGCTCCATCCCAATCATAAGCCCCTCCTTCCTCCTAAAGGGAACGCCTCCCTCCAGACTTTTATAATAATGGACACATCATTGCTTCTCTTTTTAATTTTACCTCCTAACTTTGTAGCCATCAACACCATAATTTTGCTTGGTTTTGAACTTTATATGACTGGAACCATGCTGTATGTCAAATTTAGATTTTAACACAGTGATATATTTAATACAGCACCTTTGAAGAATTAAAATATTCTATATATACATTTTTGTATTTTAATTGTATTTTCGATAAAAATTTTATTATGTACTTACCGCCCCCTTTTTTTTTTTTTTAAACTTTTTACTGTGAATAGAGTGAAGGTTTATAGAGCAGATCATCAGTTTTATATCCAATAAATCACACACTGTTTCATCTCAATGATTGCAATCTCCTCCCTGTAACAACAGTTATCCTACTTCCTCCCTGCGGTTTCCATTTCCATTCCACCCTCTTTCCCAGCCCTTCAGAACTTTGTCCCCAGGTAAATCCTGCCCATTTGATCTTGAATAGTTGACCAATCCATGGTGACCATGCCTTACTAGTGTTGTTGTCTGCCCTATATACTTATCTACCACCACGAAGTCAAATTGAGCCACAAGGATAAGTTCAGCTCCAGACCTAAAGGGTGACCAAGAACCATAGTCTTGTGTTCCTCCAGCCACTTTACAACTAGTAAGTCTGGCCTGTTTTTGTAATTTTCAGTTTTGTTCCATATTTTCTCCCACTTTTTCTGGGAGATCCCTTTCAGAACTGTTGATAGTGGTAATTAGGCACCATCTAGTTCTGGTCTCAGTCGTGGAGCCTGATAGTCACGTGGTCCATTAGTCTGTTGGGCTGATTGATTCCAAGCATCTTCCGTTCTCATCACTTTTCTTTCCTCCTCACATGGAGAGACCAATAGTTGCTGTTCATGAGCTATGTACTTCCCTCTGAGATTTAAAAAAAAATATTGAGCTGTCATTTTTTGAAGATTTGATGTTATTCAGTGATGCTCCCATGTTGATAGGTGTGAAGAATATTGTGTAGGTATAGATGAGTCCCTTTCTTTTTGTCCTCAGATTCATTTTTGTTAGCTTTGTTTTCTTATGAATGTGCACGTGTGTCTGTTCACAGTATTTTTCTCATCTTGTTGCCAGTAAAGTGCCCACCTCCAGGAAAATCTGCTCATCTTTAATTTACGGTACTGAAAATCTTCATGAGAAAGCATTGCTCTGACTTCAATTGCTTCCCATTTTGCTCCTTGCTTACCATGTCTCAGCACCTCAGACAGGCAGATCTTTGCTATTCAGAGCTCTCCCATGGCCTGGATCTTCAGAGATTCCTCCTTCTCCTCATTCAGATCTCTGTTCAAATATAACTCCCCTGACCAATGTACCTCCATGCCTGTCTATCCCATTAACCTGCCCTGGACTGCAAACCACGAGGTCGGAAGTTCTAAGCTGCTCCTTAGAAACCCTGTACAGGGCCACTATGAGTCGGAACCGACTCTATGGCATTAACAACAATTTCCCTCTTAGCACATAGGACTCTGTGAATTTAGGTTATTATTTATGTGTCTGCTGTCCATCTGCCTGCTGTCTGTCCTTCCAGATAACGTCTTACCACTGTGCTCTGTCCACGGCAGTGCCTAGTACATGTGTGCACAGTCAGTGTTTGCTGAATAAATGAATTTTATTGCAGGATCGACACGAGTATTTAAAGTCACAGGTCTTTTTAATTGAACTTTTAACATTAAATAATGGACAGTGTTATTAATCAGTATGGTGTGAATCAAAGGACATCATACAGAAAAGCTGTGAGGAAAAGGGGGGAGAGACGTCTATTAACTTGAGGCCTGATCTCTAAATTGCACTAACAATGAGAAAATGATTCCTAATAAGAACATGATATTTTAACTTTACTTATCTGTATCGCTGTGGGTTAGGCACTGGGCTGCAAGATCAGTGGTTCAAAACCATCAGCTGCTCTGCAAAGAAAGAGGTTTACTCTCCTAAAGATGTACAGTCTCCGTAACTCTAAAGAGCTGTTCTACTCTGTCCTATCGGGTCGCTCTGAATCAGAATTGGCTCGGCAGCAAGCATGGGAAATCACTTTTAGACAATGTTATACACCTGTAATTTATACAGGGTGGGGCTAGCAGAGAGCCCCACGCCTTAGTCTCTTATTATCAGCAGTCCTCTTTTAGTTTTAGTCAGAGCTCTGCTACACATTTGTCCCATTCTTTTCAACTGTATTCCACAGACTTGGTTAGCAAAAAGATATATGAGAGAAAGATGGGTCGTTTTTCTAATAGTACCTTGGTACTATAGTTCTTATCCATTTTGTAGTTGTACATCTCTCTGAGTTAATACTAAAAACTACAGAGCTACATCCCACAAAATGCAGTTTGTGGACCTCGGGTTAAGAACTCCTACCTTTGTGACTTAAATCATGCTTCTTGATGCAATAGATCCACATATAATCAAGAAATATTTGCCAAACATAAAAAAAACTTAAGATGGCCCCTGGCTCTCATAATTCAGTAGAAAATATAACAGATTAGGTAGGTAGGTTTATACACATACATGCACACATACATCTACAGATACATGCATTAATATGAAGGTAGAGAAGGGAAGAGAGCGAGAACTGGCTGTAAACAGGTGTCATATCAGTGACATTGAACACATGCTTTCACAGCTCAGAGGAAGGAAACATAAATATAGGCAAGGCTGATCTAGATGACATCCCCAAGGAGGCATGTCAGGGGAGAACATTGGGAGTTACAATGTGGAGGACAGAAAACAGATGTAGATAAGAGAGATGTGAACAGCAGGCGAGGGAGCTAGAGTGAAGGAAGGCTGGAGAGTTGGCCATATAGCCAAGTACAGGAAGCTGTAAGTGGTGGACTTGATGGATAAGAGAAGAAGACAAATGAGGCAGCTACACTTTTTATACCTCCCTCCATTTTCTAATACCTTCACAGTAATACCTCCACCAACAAACCTCAAGATGATCAAAAATGCCCAACAATCAACAGACATAAAATTCATGAAGATTGAGATACATTGAAGACTTCAGTAAATGGTCAAGATGCCATCTAATCAAGATGCCTGTACTTGTGAAAGTATAAACTTAGCTAGTCCACACTTTTCAACAACAGAACTTTGCTTGTCATTCCTCACACACATTATGGTAGTCTTGCCCCTCTGCTTAAAGATGTGCCCTCTTAGTCTTCTCCTCTGCATAAAGATGTGCCTTCTTCTAGGGAAGTTATTTCCTTTGCCCAGAAAAGATTCAATTCACTGTCTTCTCCAAACTTGCATTCCTTACTACCAAACATGGCCATACCCTGTTCCTGTCTCCATCACTGTGCCAGCTCCACTGTGCTGAAATCTCTACCTTCTTCCAGGCAGACCATCTTCTTATTGTCTGTCACAGGCACTAGTAAATCCTGTAAGGAATGCTTTCCTAACACCCACTGCATGCCTCCCCACGACAATAAAATTTCAGTTTCAACATGATATCCTGCATGACCACTGTTGTTAAGTGACCTCCAGTCTGTTCCAACTTGTAGTGACCCCTATGTCCAACACATCAAAACATTGCCCAACATCTACAGCATCCTCACAATTGTTAGTTTTGTGCCCACTGTTACAACCACTGTGTTAACTCATCTTGTTGGGAGTCTTCCTCTTTTTTCCGACACTCTAATTTACTAAACATAATTTTTCTTCTCCAGGGATTGGTCCCTTCTGGTAACATGTCCAAAGTATGAGACACAGTCGTACCATCCCTGCATTTATGGAGCATTCTGGCTGAACTCCTTCCAAGACTGATTTGTTCATTCGTTCTTCTAGCAATCCATGGTATTTTCAGTATTTTTCTCCAACACCATAATTCAAATCAATTATAAATCATAAATCGATTCTTCAGTCTTCCTTATTGTCTATTCAGCTTTCACATGAATATGTTGTTGTTGCTAAGTGCCATTGAGTCAATTCCAAGTCATAGCAACCCTACATAGGGTTTCCGAGGAGCGGACTGTGGATTTGAACCACCAATTTGGCCATACCCTGTGACTGTCTCCTGCACTATGCCATCTCCACTGTGCTGAAATGATGTTGACCACTTTACCTTCTTCCAGGCAGACTTTCTTTTTACTATTATGTCTCAGTGCTCAGCTGTCAAAGGCACTAGTAAATCCTGTGCTTATCCTACAGCGCCACACCAAGACTCCCACACACCTATGAGGCAACTAAAAATACCATGGCTTGGGTCAAGCACACCTTAGTCCTCACACTGACATCTTTGCTTTTTAACACTGTATTACTTTTTGCAGCAGCAGCAGTAAATTTGCCCAATGCAATGTTATTTGATTTCTTGACTGCCATTTCCTTGAGTATTGATTGTAGATCAAAGCAAAATTTAAGTCTTGACAATGTCAATCTTTTCTGTTTATCATGATGTTATCTGTTGGTCTAGTTATTGGAATTTTTCTCTTGAGATGTAATCCATACTGAAGGCTGTAGTCTTTGATCTTTAATAAGTGCTTCAAGAACTTGATGTTAGGATGATTTTTCTCCACAGAAACTTGACTGTCATTCTTTTGTCATTGGAGGTTAACAACAGGCTTTTTAGATAATAAGAAGCACTGAGGTCTTGATGCCTATTAATGGCACGTACTACAGGGGATTTCCCAGCATTCTTTACCTTGAGGGCTTTGACTGCTGAGCCCTTGCTGGTATTATCATTGTTGGCATGGGCACAGTGTACAGGCTGTAATAAGAACAGAGGAGCGTGTCTCATAGCCTGGGATATTAGAGGTCACTGGGTGCTCTACTTAGATGTCATCTTCTCAGACCACCTGCTGAAAGCAAAAATAACCTGCCAATCACTCTCACCCATTTTGTTGCTTTATTTTCTTTATAGGACTTCTGACTCTCAGTTGAGATTTCTACACATTTACTACAACATTTTATTCACATGAAGTTTAGAATGTACTTCAGATAGAAAGTCAACGTTTTCCTTAGTATTTGACTTTTTTTTTTTCTCCTCCTTTTTAAAGGAAGATTTTCAGGACCACATTTCAGACATGGAAGCAGTCTGCAAGATTTATGAAAGAGGAAAGACTAAAAGAAGAAAGGAGAGAACACCTCCGTAGGAAGGTGGCTGAAATTCTCCCAGACTTTCAGATGCTGGCACCTCCGTGACTGTTAGTTAGCTGTACCCACAGTGTGACACTCTGATACTCAGCCCTATGTAAGAGAAGTCTTTGATGTGCCAATGAACTTGAACCAGCACAATGCTTGGGAGGAGAGTTACAGTTGGTCCATAACATTTATTTGCTATGGCCACTAACCCACCTACATACTTATATACACTGGGTTTGTTTTCAGGTATTTCTTAGATCAAAGGAGTTACTTAAGAAATTTGTTTTTCATTCTTTGATTTCTCATGGATTGCTAATCAGTTCACTAAGGGATTTATCACAACAGGATATTCCAAAGAATAGTCAAGAGTGCAACTGTTCAAATGCATCCTATTTATTTTTAATGTAATAAACTTTAAAAATAACAAGTGTGTGCTTGCCTGAAGCTGTGCAGGAAAACATGTGCCCTTATAGCTTAAGGTAAGTTTGTGATCAATGTGTCTTTAATAGAAGTGAAAAGTAGTGAATACTCAAAAGAGAAGGTTTATTAGGAAGTCGGTGTTCTAGGACTTCAGCACCACAGACTGACAACCTACCAGATCCCATCCTCTTGGGCCACCTGTAATGGGAAACTATGTTTTACAAGGTACCCTGAATAGTTACTGCAAAGAGTAGCAACTGATCCCAATTTCAGAGAAACTGGGATACCAAAGACCACTTCTCTGGAGTGTACCTTGATAAGCAAGAGGTACCATTAATAAAGTGAATGATTATCAAAAGCAACCCAGCAGTTCATTAATGTCTGTTCGGGATCCTGACTGCAATTTCTACATAATATATTCATAATTTATCTTCTAGTCCTCACCTTAGAGCTAGATAATCTAAATATATGTTACCAATTCAAAGTATGTTCTAATCTTTAAGGTGCTATGGAATACAAAAAATGATAAATTCTTCTGTAAATTTAAAGACTTACCTGCTAGGAAAATGCTTCCTAACAAAATACAATTTTATTTTAACAAATTCTAGTAGTCCAGTAATGCAGTAAAGTAAATGCACACCATAAAACAAGAAATCCCCTTCCAGCCTTGAGGTAGCTACTGTTTGTTGTGTTGGAAATTTGAGTTGGTAAAATAGGTTTCTATGGTCATCCAAGTGAATATTCCTATTATTGTCTCTTTTTAGAAGGGGTAGCTAGCTACACCACCTGCAAAATGACTGATTTTCCTGTGGCAGATATGCAATCATCTCAGACATGACAGGAAGCCTTAGGTTGATTTCTACATTATCTCTGTCCCTATACAGCTTTCCTTTAAGGATTATACAATTGCCTGAAAATTCACATGTTTTGTCTTAAGACTAAAAAGGCCACTAAAGTAAATGAGAATAAAAAGTACTTCAGATTTATCTCTTTCCATCTAAATCGGAATCTTTATCTCATACTAACTATAACACAGTTGTATAGTACTGGCTAAGATTAGTACCCAGAAATCAAATGCCTATTTTACTTTAATGCCAAGCCTGTAAGAAAAGGGTGAATCTCTTGTGTAAAAGAATTCCATAAAGCTCAAGTTTTCTCTCTTAAAGCTTTCTATTTGTTTTAACTTCGTCTCAAGCATCAACTAGAAATTGAGTCTTAAGGCTATATTCTGATTGGGCCAACTATTTTTTTTTACCTATTTATTGAAATGTCTGAAAAGTTGTAAGGAAAATCATTTTGGTACTGCTTCTTGCAGGAACATCTTAAAGGTGGGATTTGAAATGCTACTGCTAGCCTAACGCCCAAGTAAGCAATATCCCTGACCTACAAAACAGGGAAAACAGCCACTAGGAAAATGCTAGTTTAAAACTAGGGAGAGATCCTCATATGGGAAAATCTAGGTAACCAAGAGGCAGCACAGCTGTATTACAGGGGTTCTCATAAAAAGCAAAAACATTCAATAGATAAATACCAAGAAATACCAACTATTTTCTTTTAAGGAAAGCACTTTATTTTCCATTTAGACAAGTTGGTCACAGTACATTGTTTGACATAAATGGCAGTAAAATTTTAAATCTCCATTTAAAAGGCCTTGTGTCTGAATCTGAGGTGATTTAAAGGATATTAACACAAGTATAAAAACAGTGCAAAATTTTTGCAGGCACACAGCCTCCAGAGTTGCCTTAGGAAATCCCCTTTAGTGGTGTTGGGCCAGTTACATTAGATATTAAATATTAACTTATTATTAAATATACATTCCTGGGTTTCCTTTATGCTAACATCAGGCCCAGAAATGTAACCAAATGAAAGACTCAAAAGCCCCAACAACCCAAACGATCCAATCATCCAGACCACAGGCTCACAATGAGTTGTGCTTGAAAGCGATGTAATATGGCATCTCTTTAGTGGCTCCAGCTCCAGAGTTTTAGTTGCTTCAGTAACTAGAACAGACTTGTTTTAAAGTACGCATTTTCTAGAAGTGAAAAGTGCCATTGGGTAGGCTACAGTAGAAGTCAGCGATAACCACAACCACTAAGAAACATGTTTCCGGGCTTTGGCCCCTTGTAAATAGGCCTTTTACCCTGTTGCCAACTGAAGCTGGATAATAACTGTCCATTAACAACAGGATTAAATTTAGCTGAATTTTGTAAAAAGTTTGTATCAATCACAGCAAACATCTAATAAAACATACTGAATTTTATTTAGAACTAAGTGAAGGAAGCATGACTCTCATTCTCCCTGCATCCCCCACTCACAATGTCTAACATGTCATAAAATGGCATACTTATCAATTGTGCTAAGGAAACCAGATTACAAACAGGTGTCTGACATGAAGGGCTCTATAATTCATTGTTTGTTTCAGGAAATTCTCATTTTCAAATTGTAGGGTGCCAAGATAATAGCTGATAAAGTCTATTCAAAGGAAAAAACTTAAGTCTGTTCCAAATCATGGTGACCTATTGTGTTAATGAGCAGATCTGCTCCAAGTCCATATCAACTTACCTAACTTTAATTTAGAGGGAGCTTTGACCTCAGAAAACATTAATTTTTATACACCCTGGTTAAAACTGCATTTCAGTGTTATATTTTTGCTTATGTTAGGTGAGCTTTATAATAAAAAGCTAATGTGGTACTCAAAGGAAGTCTGGTAGCAGGTGGGCAAGTTATGCAGGACCTTACTGGCATTCTTTTCTGGCAGTGAAAGAGTTTGATATAGAAAATTGTATCTTGCTAAAAATGTTAGAAATACCAGGGACGTATGTCTAAAAGAACATTTATAGCAATCTTTCTGCTAGGCAAATGGTATAGTGGAAGACAAAAATTACTTCAATCACCAAAGACAGACAACATTGTAGGTGAGTCGGAACAGGTGCATAGAGGTCTTATTTAGCCCTATTTTAGTGGAAGAAAATACAGGAAGCCTTTTCAATGATATAAAAGCTGCCCTGCAGCAAGCAAATGTAGGTGGAGTGTGATGAGTAATTCATTGCTAGGAGGGACTGGTTTAAATGTTTCAAAGTGAGGGTAAGTATATAACATTTAAGGGCAAGTACAGTGCAGTTGTCCGTAAGTCTGTCATAATTCGGTGACTGCCTGTGCTTGGATAGCAAAGGTTTATAATATCCTGAATACAAACATGCATATGGCTGAAGTGAAATAAGCAACACACTGTCTCTAAAACATTCTAAGACTTTAACAACATCACACTAACCTACTCAAGAGGCCTTGTTAATGATTAGTTCAGGTGGGCTCAACTGTTTGCGTATCATCAGAAACATTTTACATCTAGAAGGATTTCCTCCTTTCAGCCAATCCTGATCTTAACTGAATCTTCCCAATGGATCCATATTTCTCTCCCCTAGGACCAGAATGCAAAAGCCTGACAGTGATGTAAGTGGTAGGTGATGTGGCATTGTGCGTTCATTAAGCAACGGAGTGCTAACCACAAAGTCGGTGGTTTAAACCCCCAGCCGCTCCTTAGAAACCCTAGACAGGGTCACTATGAGTTGGAACCAACTCCACGGCACTTAACAACAAGCAAAAGCTGAAGATGTGGGACAAGATACCAAGACCTGCTAGTTTAGAATCATGTTCGGGAGCTTGTTTCTATGACCAAGGGAACGCCGGTTTGTAGGTTCGCTTGCCCAGTGCTTCTTATTCACAGAACCCGTGTCCTTAAAAAAGGGTTCACAATATTGGTCTTACCAAGACCAATAACAAAAGCCCTCAAGTAGATCCAGATCACAAAAGGGTTCTAATCTAGAGGTAGAGATCAGGGATTCCTAGAACCTATACAACACTGCTCATGGATAGCCTTTGTTTGCTGTTCCTCTGGGGACAAACTATAAAATTTGATTCTAGCTTTCTTTTGTGGATTGGCAACCACTAAGTTTTCAAGGAACTTAAAATTCCATTAAGCCAGAATAATAGACAAGGAATCCCTATCCGAGTGAGGGAAACAGTTATTCCATGCAAGCGACCCTTTCATAGATATGCTGTTAAGAAGATGGAGATCATCCCCAATTCTCCATTTTTTTTTTTTTTGATACCACTCACTCATTACATTTTATTGTTTTTACAAATTTGGCAACAGGTTTAAATTACTACTGCACTAAGGTCTGTATGGATTTTCGCTATCAACTGTGAACAAATCAGAGTTGGCTCTACATCTGGCATTCAAGAGACATAATGGCTACGATTTCTGCCTTTGATATGATTGCTCCCCTATAACGCAAAACCATACAGAAAGGGATTAGTCACATCACATCCAACTTTAACTCCAAACGAAAGATTTGACTCTGGGTCAGGGAGACGGTGTCACTGTGGATCCTCAGCTTCTGCTAACGTCCCATGCCTGGCTCTTTGGCTCATCCCCAGCATACAGTCCAGCTCTGGAGAGAGCAATGCCAAGCAGCTCCCCAGCCTGAGTAATTGTGACTGTCTTAAGTTAAGGGCAGCCTGATTAATGGAAAATTTAGGACTGGTGCTGGCTGCAGGAAGCTGAAGTAGCTCCTATCTATGTTTATCAAGCTCTTGCTAAAGCGGCATGCACAGAAAGATGAAAAGTGCTGATTTTCCTTATACTACACTATAAACCAAGGCAAATTTAAGGACTCCGGAATGATCTTTGGAGTTGCATAAAAGTGCAAGTACAAATACACACATTTCAGGGGTTTAGTCTCCCCTTCCTAAATCCTCTCATCTTAACTCTAGACCAAGAGGACCCATTAGTTACAAGTACTTAATCTCTTAAGACATTTTCAATTTTGAGACATGATAAAAGCAGCAACAAATCTGGGGAACTAACATTCATTCATGAATGGAAACCTGTTCATTCTCTCCCAGTGACTTTCACTTACAGGAACTGGAAGGGAGGTGAATGAGAAGTAATGTGCAAGGTCACAGGGGTGATGTCAGTCAGCTCCTCAAAGAAAGTCCATGCCAGAACAATGTGAATGCCAGAAGATGGCTTTTTCAAAGTCCTAAAACTGATGGTATTTGAAATACTTACATGAATAAAAATCAAGCCCTTGGTATCAATCACTCTACCCAGGAAAGAGAGTAAAGTGTTTCCCATAAGCGTGTCCATTCACCTCTTCCAGACATCGTCACAAGACTGCTAGCACTTTATCAGGTGAGAGAGAGAGGGGGAAAAAAAACATTAATGCCTAGTCAAGTTATTTATAGCCAATCAACAGAGTAAATATGTACGAAAAATACTATAAATACTATCTCGCTGCCTAAACTTAAGACAACTGTGCAATACACTGGCAGTAATGACCATTGCAATTATTATCCATCTGGTTTAACTGCCCTCTGAGTTGTTAACATCTAATACTTCAAAAAGAAGTTCCCGTAACTGTACAATGTGGTACAACATGGGGTCTTTTTTCATTGAAAGGCTGGAAACTGATTACTTAATATTGACTTCAATATTCTGACAAACATTTTTTTGTTTTAGGATTTTCCTTGTAATACTTCACTTCCCGAAGGTGCTTCAGGTGTTCTTTAGTGCTTTCCACATGCCTCATCCCTTATGTGACCCTCATGACTGCTCTGTGAGGTAGCTGAGGAAGGCATCAGCACCCCACTTTACAGATGAACCTGAGACTCAGGAAGTGACTCAACTAAGGGTCACATGGCTATTAAGACTTGAAAGATGGACTAGAAACTATCCTAATCCAAAGCTCTTGCTCCCATACTAATGGATGGGAATTGCATCTATCAAAATTTGTGCATTTGCAATCCACATCCTTTTGACTCCTGGTGACTGAGTTAATAAGGTGACTGCAAAGGAATGGCTCTTTTACTGCTTTGATATAAAAACCTTTTTAAGTCACGAAGTCAGAAACTTTAACTTCCTCCCAGTCTCTAAACCTGAGGGTGGCCCTATAAAGCCTTTAAGAGACTAAGGGTACCAATGAACATCCTGTGAGGACATGGAAGTGTAAAATGGGAGGGAGGTAGAGGATGGAGCCGTCCCTCAAAGCCATACAGAAGGCACTTCAGACAATGTCCTCAGCAGGGTGATGGACAGCATGGGCACCCAGGGTAGAGAATTGGTGCCAGTTCCGCAAGAAGCCCCGGCTGTACTGGCCTGTGTCCACGATAAGGCCACAGAGGAGCCGGCGCCCAGTCTTCTGTCGGAGGGCCTGCTGGACTTCCCTCTCAGTCACATTGTAACTGATGTTTATCAGCTGGATCAGGAAGACATAGGCCATGCCCGCTGTGATGATCACAGAGTACCACACGCAGGTGAAGGACAGTGCTGAGCTGAAAGTGGGGGAAAGGCCAGTTAGGGCTGGCATGCTGTCCCATTCAGAAAGCTGTCACCATCCATACATGTTACACAACTAGGACTAAATATGAAGGACCCTGACCCCTTCCCCAACTCACCCGCTGAACGGCCATAGTCAGCTTGACTTCTGTCAGTTCACATGTCTGATTTTTAACATAATTATTACTGCCTCTTTTTCTATTATGTTTTACTAAAATAGTAAAGTTTTGGGTTTTTTTTTACATTCTGTAGCTCCACACAATTACCACAGTGCTTGCTTGGTTAGCACTCAACATCTGTTAACGGAATAATTCCTACGCTCTACCTAACTCATAAGAAATTGAAGGCACTATGCCATGGCTATAAACCTCCTTAAGAAGTTTGGCCATACGAGGAAGACTCGGAACAGTGCTAAAATTATTCATCTCCATTATTTTCAGTTCATTGTAGATAAACACATATAAGACAACAGTCAACACTGTAGCCCATTATTTACTATGTAGGAGCACCACAATGTTTCAAAGGTCCACTTCCTAAAACCAAACAAAACAGGACAAGAGGGCTCCTGCGAGACTGACTGCCAGGAGGGACACCAACCAGCATGTGCCATCTTGAATCGTCGTTTTTACTTTAAAGAGACCTCAGATGGTTAAATGCCAGGGCCTCACTATCAAGAGGAACTCCACGGTGAACTGCCTGTGTAAAGTGAAGTGGGAACTGAAGACAGAACTGTGCTCCGCTTTTCATATGTCACCCACAGAAAATCTATAAAACCATACTTAATAACATATGTTGTTGTGGTGGTTGTTAAGTGCCACTGAGTCTGTTTTCATAGCCACCCTGTATAGGACTTCTAAGGAATGGTTGGTGGGTTTGAACCACTGATTTTGTGGTTAGTAATCCAGTGCTTATCCTACAGTGCCACACCAGGGCATACAGACAGGCTGTATTTAGGATATTTATTCTTCATTTTTCCATACTTATTCCTTAACTAAGAATTTCACAACCTAGTAAGGCTGTCAAATACAGATGAAAAAAGGAACCTTCTCCTAAAGACACCCAATCTATTCTAAGAATGCCCACAGATTTCTAGTCTAATACAGTGACAATGGGGAGATGTGTTCATGGACTAATAAAAACAAAAGCCTGCATAGGGTCGTATGTGGATGAAGCAGGGGCTGTTCCGAATATGAAGACTCAGAAGAAAAGGCAGGCACTCTGTTGACAAAGCTGCCCCAGCTAAGACAGCGAACCCTGGGCACAGAGCAGGGATGTCAGGAAGAGGGTGGAGGGATGAGAATAAAGAATACACACAAGGGAGTGTGTATGGGGTCAAAGCTGAAAAAACCCAGTGTTTGCCACTGTGTGAAATCTTAAGAATACTTAAATGTGCCCCATCTAACAGGGAAATTCTGACCTAGATACCACAGTAATCATGAGCGGGGATTAAAAATTAAAAAGCAGCAAGGAAAAATCAATAGAGGTTAAAAAGGTTAGAATTGTAAGTCGTTCTCAAAACGGTCAGAAGCATGAAATTAAGATTACATTTAAAAAAACAGCAGAAAGCATCAGTAAAGAGTTCCCTCATATTTAAAACAAAATTAAGAGATCACCTACATACCCTGGCATCACTAGTTTATTGCTTCGGTTGCATTGCTGCTAACCCAGCGCATGCAAATGGCATCTATCTCTGCAAGTCCCTGATTAAGTCTGGCCCTACTTTAAGAGTACAGATGTCTTACTTTCTAAGGAGGAAGGATCCTTGTGCCATAACCCTAGAGAAACACACATGTCCATGGCACAATTCCATTGGCAATTTCAGGGGATACACTGCATATTTGCCATTTTGGGTTGAAAACGCCTAACCTATGAGCACATAATGTTGTTAAGTGCCATCGAGTCGGTTCCAACCCCTAGCGACCCTGTATAGGGTTTCTGAGGAGTGGCTGGTAAGCCTGAACTGCCGACCTTGCAGTTTAAACCAACTTTGCAGTCCAGCACATTAGCCCACAGCGCCACATCAGAACTCCACCTAATATTCTCTACTAATGACAACATCCACTGGCTTCTCTACTGTGGGTCCACATCTCACCTGTAATTTGTGTAAACTCCAGGACAATAGAAGAGAGATGTGAAGACACTTCTATCTCTACAAATGGTGTCCAAGGTGAGTGTTATCCCGTACACTGACGTGAGCAAGAAGATCAAAAGGGCAAGTATAAATGCTTGATGATTTGATTCTCCAACGCAGCTATTTATCCTCAAAACAACATAAAAGGAAAAAAGAAAGCAATTTTTAAAATTCACTATGTAACTCATATAATAAAGAAGAAAGCGTTTAAAATAGGGATAGCGTGAATTTCAGTTCTAAGAAATTAAGTTCTCTTATGTGGGACAATGTGCTGGATAGCAAGGTCAGCGGTTCAAATTTACCAACTGCTCCTCAGAAACTCTAAAAGGGTTACAAGTAGGAACCTACTCGACAGCATTTAACAACAACAAATATTTCAATTCAAACTTAACTTGTCTGCTTATATTCTCTCAGAATCATACCATTAGTTTAGTGGGAACACTCAATAAAAAGCAGAACCTGGCTAACAGATTTCTTGAGATAATAAGTGAAGTCTGTTTCTATCTGTGAAGATTGACTTAACTTTGTAATGACCACAATAGGTAAAAGGTTACGGTAAATATCAGTTATGAAAACTTATAAATGTTAAGTCAGAAATATTACAGCATGGAAAACTGTATTACAAATATACTTTTAAAAAAAAATCCAACGAACTTAGGAACCTGGTGTGCATTAGAGAAGAAGGCAATAGCATGCAGATTACTTGCCAGGTAAAATATGTGTTGTAACCATTTGGGGAGAAAGCCATACAGGAAGGTCTCTGTTAACTACACACCAGGATGCTCAGTGCGTAGAGAACGTTGTCTTTAAGATGGGCTTTAATCAGGACCTCTGAAAACCAGCATTTATAAATGGACCAATAACCACACAGCATACTTCGTCCCATGTGAGAATCAATGACAGACACATGAGGATAAAATCCAAAACTGACAACCATTTACTCCTAAAGACAAAGCCCAAGGCAAGGGCTGCCCCTTACTGGTCCACTCCAGCACCCTCCTGACCTTTCCTACATCCTTCAGCCTCCCTAGTGTCCCTTGCTGAGGGCAGAGGTTAGCTACATGACCAGAATCCTAGACAAGAAAAAGTCTAATTCATTTCCCACGATTGCTTTTTAAGACAGATAAACTTGCAAACATGCTGCTTGTAACGTCCATATCTGAATGAATCACATCATCTTTCCTCTAGATTTATTCAATAAAGCTGCACACTCTATCTTATGGGCTTTACACGTCTTTCTTTGTTACCAGCCAGCTAGAAGGTACAAAAATAGTTCATCTCATGACAAATAGCCAAATGGGAGTTATCCATTAGGACCTCAACTCAACGTTGAGTGGAGCATCAAAATTATTACAAATAGATGGTGAGAGCATCAAGGTAGCATCAAAAGTAGTATAAATATATGGTGAAAAGCAAAAAAAAAAGTCCTCTAGAAACAGGAAATGCTTTCTTGATCTCTGTGTTTAAAAGAAATGTTGTTGTTGTTAGGTGTCATCGTGTCAGTGCCTACTCATAGCGACTTTATGCACAGCAGAACAAAACAGTGTCCGATCCCGGGCCAACCTCACTATTGTTGCCATGTTTGAGCCCATTAGTACAGGGAAATAAGCCTATACTGATTGTGATAAATTCTAAACAATGTATTTATTTTTATATATTATATATGTGAATATATATTTCAAATGTGTTGTTGTTAAGTGCCGTGGAGTCGGTTCCGACCCATAGCGACCCTGTATAGTGTTTCCGAGGAGTGACTGATGAGGTAGATTCTGCTATATTAGAATGAAGAAGATAAATAAGGGACAAGTCAAAAAAGAATAGCTTAAAAAAAAAAAAGTTTTTTGCTATTCCCCTTCAGGAAATGACAGGGAACTAAATCTGTGAAGCTCAAAAAACTGATGACTAAGTGGGAACATCTTAACAGCCCACAAATATCTACAAGGTGTAAAACTAGGAAGGAGAGAAATTTGAGGATGACAAAAAAAGGAAGATTAAATACATCTAGAGAGTTTTATGTGAACTCAAATGTCCCAAGGCTCCAAATTTTCCAACATACCAGACACAATGATGATCCATTCTCCTCACACAGACACCACATAACCGGCAATGCCACGCCCGGGCTGGTCGCACCAGCTGGCACTTGGCACACCAATCCTCCTTCATCTTGTTGGGACTGCTAGCCACCATCTTGGAAGAGCCCTTAAGATCATCCTTCATGGTTCGATTGTTAAGACTTCCAGACGTATCTGCTCCAGAGAATGCTTTGGTGTTCTCATGCCCTTTTCTGGTCAGGTAATCAATTTGGCTGTTGCTTAGAGAACTATCATTGCTTGTTGGATTTCTGAGGTAGCCTGGATTCCTCTTGGCTCGGTACAAGGCTAAGAGTATCAGAAGTAACCCGCAGGTAAGAGTAGCCAGCTGAATGGGCCCCACATGCCCTCTGGGGACCACTTCCTGAAGGAACACATAGTACATATAGCCCAGTGAGAACAGTCCGAGGCTCAGGAAAAACAGAGTCTGTTCTTTCCTTCTGTGAGTGAGGTAGTAGTACCACAGTACCAGCACAGGAAGGGAGGTCAAAACCACCACACCAAGCAGGAAATGCCAGGAAGCCACATGGAGGAAAATGGGCAGTAGGATGAGTGGGGGAATGATGCTAATGTTAACTTTTTTGGCTCCCCTGAGCCACGGAATTCGGAGGCGATCATAAATTGTATCCATGATACGTTCACAAGTCTCTGGCTGTATAGATTTACATGTAATCCATCTAGTCAGAAAGAACACAAAGTGTTGGTACTTCATATGGGTTTGAATTAAAAACTACGAAAAACTGCATGCCCAACAGGATAAATGATAAAGGTCAAGAATTCTCTTCCTTTACAGAAAACACAAGCTTTCTGTTTTGTCATTTTTTAAGTATTACAAGAAGACACCTAAAAACTTAATGGTCAGTGTTATTTCTCCACTAAATATATATAATAAATCCATTGTTTATTCAATTCACAATTTAAAAAATGATAATAATAATTTAAAAAACCAACATCATTATCAAGTAGATTCGGACTCACAGCAAGCCTATTTCACAGCGTGGAAATGCTCCCTAAGGTTTTTAAGACTGTAAATGAAAGTGGCCAGTGGGTTTGAATTGCTGACCTTATAGTTAGCAGCCCAATGCTTACCACATTACATCTTTATGTTGTTGTTGTTGTCGTTAAGTGCCACCAAGTCAGTTCCAACTCATAACGACCCTGTATGGGTTTCCAAGGAACCACTGGTGAGTCTGAACTGCCACTGCACCACTATTGTTGTTGCTGTTGTTAACTGTCATTGAGTCAGTTTCGACTCACAGTGATCCTGTATAGGGTTTCCGAGGAGAAGCTGGTGGGTTTGAACTTGTGCTGATCCTAGAGTGCCACAGAAATCTACATATTCCATATAATTCTGTTTAGACCTAAGTGGGCATACAATTATAGGAATCTCAAAAAAATTTGTATCTAGTTATGAACTTTTCATGCTGTTTTGTCATCATAACTAGATTATCTCCATGAACCACTATGGATGACTATCATTAGGAGTACTCAGAGGAAAGAGAACACTTCTGATCTGAACCACAGAGGGGTCCTTTGTGGAGAAGATGGGCTCTGTGTTCAACCCAAAGGCTAGTTAGCATTTGCTTGGGTAGAGATGAAGAGCAGTAGATATTCCAGTGGAGAGAGATGTGTGCAGTACAAAATCTCCCTGGGCTCTGGGATTAAACCAGAGGGTCAGACACCGGGTCTGGATAAGAAGGGTGAAAACCAGACTCATATAAATCAAATGACTGAGGAAGGGAACTGAATGGTATTTGATGACTTTTTTTGCGCTAGTCTTTTTTTTATTTAGTCTAGTAAGGAAAGGAATAGTTTACAGAACAATAATTGGTTTTAGACAGGCAACTAAAAAAGGAGGGCTAGTATTGGTAGTGAGCAGGAAATAACTACATGGGAGCCAAACAGAGCAGCAGGGTTGGTAGAAACATTGGGTGTCTATTCTGAAGAAGAATATGGAGAGCAGAGGAGAGAACTTAGGAGAAAGCCCAGGTCCCAGGAGTTTGGAGGGAGGAAGAGTTTAGCAAGGTTAATGGAAGCACTGCGGTCTTGAGTCATGGTGGTTATGGAAGCAGAATCATTTCTCCATTCATTAGTGCAAAGTGCTCCATCTTCTTAATATGGATTTTAGACTAGAAATTCTAAAGTATCTGTATTTTAAAGACAGACTTTATAGGCACTTAAGGGAAGAATTACAAAAGGGTCTTTTGGAGTGTGAAAGGTGGTTACCAGACTACATTAGTCCCTGGGGAATGCTATTAATGGCTAGATTCATACACTAAGCTCTAAGTTGACAATCAGCAACTGCAGTGACTTTTTTAACTAGAAGTAATTATTAATGGAAATACCAAATTTCCAACATCCCTGTTTGTCTTGTATTACACTTTTCACATGGACCATATATAATTATTTAGAAAACAGGCTAGAGCCAAGCTATTACTGTTGGGTACAGAATTGTTCAGAGATGTTAGAAATTACCTTTCTGAGTAATAATTTCTATCACTGAGGAAATAAAAGCCAAATAAAACACGACCAATCCAGTCAAGATTGCAGCTTGCACTGCAATAAGTCAGTTCTGGGAAGGTCTAAACCTTCCTCCCCAGAAGCCAATTCCTATGACAGAAAAATGATCTTTCAAGACCCCAAGTTTCTAAATGCTGAGACCATGAAATTGTCTAAACTTTCTGGAACCAATGTGTTCATTTTACAGATTCTGCTATTTGCAGTACACAAACACACTTGCCCCCCTACCCTGTTTTCTACTTGCTTTCTCCCTTTAAATGACAAATGATAATATCCTTGGATTGGCACGGCAGCAATGGGTTCAAGCATAGCAGCAGTTGGGAGGATGATGCAGGACCCGGCAGTTATTCTGTTCTGTTGTACATAGGGGTCGCTATGAGTCGGAAACGACTCAACGGCACTTAACAACAACAACAACAAAACGAGCTGGACAGACAGCTGTGCACTACTGAGTAATTCATCTTCATAAAATCCTCACATTTGACACAGAAGACAACTTTCTATTTTAATTTTATATCCTTGGAAAAAGAAAGTCGAGCAAATTCTATCTTTCTGAATAGCTAAGTAGTTCCGAAATATGCCAGAGGGGTCAACATCAAAAAACACGGTTCTTACCTTTCACACCCTTCATCCAGATCCTGACAATCACACAAGCAAGCAGCCACGTGGTTCTTTTCCCCATTCCTATCTATGTACTCGCAGCAGCACAAAGGCTCCAATTCAGGCTCTTCGGTTTTCTTTTTCTTCGCAGGTTTCATGCCGCCCATTTGCACCTGCCACCATGAGGTGTAAGAAGCCCCCTGAAGGTTAAGGAAGAAAGCACTCAATTCACATCTTGTAAACACATCTACGCCCCTCTGATTAACCGCCAACGCCTAAACAATCAAAAATGAGAAGAAAAGGGGGAAAGTCTGCTTTCAGCCGGTTTTGTGGCTCCGCTTGCCCAGGCACCGAGCTCCAGACTCAGGGCTCCGAACTGCCTTCCCCGCCCTCACCACCAGGGCAGGCGCCGTCTGGGCACCGGCGTTCCCAAGGCAACAGCCGACCACGCTGCCGGGACAGCCGGGCGCGGGCGGCTGCGATCACCTGCAGGTGCGGGATGTGGAGAGCCCGAGAAGGTGGATGCAGGTGGACCCTCACCCTCCGGACTGGGGGTGGTGGTAAACGAGGTGTGTGCACGCTGGCGCCGACGGACACGCCCGCTGCTGGCGCGGGCGCCAGCGACCCGGCTCCGAGGAGGCCGCCGAGTGTCCAAGTAGAGCTCGGCGTCGCCGCCCAGTCCGCTCTCCCGCCCCTGCCAACCATGAGGACGCGGACCTTGGAGCATGACCTTGGAAGGGAAATTACCTGCTCTCCCAGCGGAGGTGCGGCCACAGCCAGAGAGGTTCAAGTGGAGGGCGGATTCCTTCGGCGGTGCGGACGGGCCCCCCAGTCTCTGTTCTGCGGGCTCCGGGTGTGGCTGTTGGAGTCTCGGTCGCCAGACTCTACTCTGCCCTCGCCGCTGCACACCTGTGGCTACTGCCCGGCACGGCCCGGGCTTACCGGACCCGGAGCCTGGAGTCCGCGCGCTTCCGGGTGCCCCGCCCCCAGCGCTGAGTAGCGCTGAGCTCTCCGCCCCGCCCACCGCACGTGCACCTCCCGCGTCCTGAGAAGCCCGCCGTGAGGCCCTGCCCCCGGCCCCGGCTCCGCCCCCGCCGCGAGGTGCGGAGACTAATACCGGAAACCCGGGTCGGGAGGGTTTCCGAACTATGAGACCGGCGTGTAGGTGTTTTAGCTTTCATTCAGATGCAACTAACAGGCGTTGAGGGAGATCTCCAGGGTAAAATGTTACCGAGGGACCTTCTAGCAATTCGCCAGCCTCTCTTTAAAGACCCATCACAGCCCCCTAAGCTGTTAATTAGCCAACTTGTTCATTCTCTCACCAACCTTTCCGCCCAGCGGTTCCTACTTTAGACCAGCAGGGCTGTCTCAGACTTTAGTCCCAGCAGTTTGCCTATTTGATAGGTAATCGCCTTAAAACGACAGCCCTCTTTGAGTTTTATTTTGTATTAAAGAGGGAATGCCCATTTGCAGGTTTCACCACAGTAGCCTTCTAGATTTTTGCCTTTTTAAGATGAAAAAGAAAAACGGCAACATAGACTTTTAAATTTTTATTGATATTCAATTTGCATGAGCAGGCTCCAATTTTACTATATTCTGCACACCCACACATTTAGTCTTACATATATATGCATTGTACTTTGGTCATTTTCTTTGAGGTATTTATGAAATACGATCTCTCAAGGAAACGTCACAAAAATATTCAGCTTGTCTGATCATTTTTGTGAACTAACAAAACAAGGTTTCAAGTTTGCAGCCCAGTCACTCTTGCTCACAGCCAGACACTTCTTAAATCTTTACAAATGAACATCCATTGAGGTTCACCCAGAGAGAGACCCCACTGTCACTATTCCAGTCAACACTTTGATTCTTTACAATCATCTCAAAAAGAACTTTCTCAATCCCATGTGGCTTGGGTGACTTTGGAAAATAAAGGCAATAGTTGTTTCAACAACAACAATATATACAAATTATTCTACACTAGCTTCCTGTCGTTCCAGAGAAAGCTCTCAAGAGGATGCTTTCCGAATAACTTCCTAATTCCTGGGAAATAAACCTGATTTCAAGTCAGTTCACAAAGTCCTTTTTTCTTTAGGAAACATTTTACTGAGACATATAATCTAAAAACTTTTTATGGAAGAGCCAAAGCTTGTGTCTGGCTTACAGCTTCAAAGTCAGTGCATTTATATTAAGGCATATGTGCTCCAGGAGTTTTTATTAAAGAGCTAAAGCTTGTTTGTGGCTGGCTTATAGCTTAGTGACTAAAACAAGCCACATACACACATAAATATATAAAGAATGAAGTCATACCAGGCTACTGAAAAATTATACATAAATTATTTTACACCAGATGTTTCACCAACTGCTAAACTGAAGCCAAGTTTAGTTCAAGTAGTCATTATATGTAACTAAATGCCCAGAATTTTAGTCTTTGGATTTTTAAAACTGAGATCATGGTTCTTCATTGTGAGAGCTGATATCTTACATACTCCTTTTCCTAAATTGGGTCTTCTGCTATTTGATGCATAAAAAGGCAAGATGCTACCATTTCTAAAAACTACCTTAAGAAAAAAAAAAAAATTCTTTCATACAACTAGGTTAAGAATCTTCTGATAGGTAATAATTATCAACTTTAAAATAAATAAGGTTTGACTATTAAATTTGCATACTAAATAAATTAAGACACACAAACCTAGATATATTTTGAATTATGCCTGAAAATGGATCCTTCAAAATTAGAAGGTTTTCTTCTTTTATTTGGGGGTTTCTTCTTAAAGCCTCTTGACCATATATTAATGGGAAAAGCTTTCTATGGATAAGTACTGATTCTGCACTAACAAATAAACTTAAAAGCATCAAACTTTCAAACCTCATGTAGAAATAAGGCTGTTATCACCCAATTCAGAGTGCCTCATTTTCTTCTTTATCAGGGAACTTCAACTCCGTAATATATTTCACGGTTCATTGGAGAAATTCACAGCTTAAGAGTTATAAGAACTGAAACTATGTATTCTTAAGTCCAAATAGGACAAATTATCAAATAAATGTTACTGAAAGAATGTTAATATTAGAAATTATCAATAATGAGAAAGCATAGAAATGTTCCTATGACAATGAAAATCCTTCACGGTTTGGTTTTCTTCCAGATGTCTTCTTTTAGTTCCAAGGGCTTCTATAGTTTCAATCTTTAAGATGGCTAGCTTTCAACAGCCACGCCAGTCTTGTTCTTATTTAGTAGATCAAAGGTTCTCTGAAGCATAACAAGTGAGCTCTTCAACTGCAAACAAAATTAATGTTAAAAATTAGATTGTTTCATTTTTTTCTGATTTTATGCCAAGAAGTTTACAGTGACATTTAATATCATTGTGTTTATACAGATGCCCAAATAAGACACTACATGTAAAATACCTGATTCCTTAGTGTATCTGTTGGTATAATTGCTACAAAGCTCTTCCCATTTATGGAACACTGCCCTTCTTCCTACAATGTTATCTCCAACTGACTACCCAGATTATCCAAAGTGAAAGGTTCATTTTCTTATATACAGCTTTCTGAAATTACAGTGGTTTCCTCACTAGCCCCTAAACAACTGAAGTGTTACAAATGGGGCTTTACTTCTATTACACTCACATTCCTCTGTACCTTTCTAGAACTTAGCCCCACCCTAGTCTCCATGTAGTTTTTTCCTAATCACCCTGCTTCAGCTCCTGAAGCATTACCCTTACTGTTAAGCGTTGTGACTTCATTCTGTAATTTTTTTAATAATCTTTCACAATATTCATGGACATCTGATTTCTCTAATAAAACTATAGGCAACTTGAGGGCAAGATTTATGTCTCATTCTTTTTTGTATCCATTCAACAAATATCTATTGTGTAGTGGTTACAAATTGGACTGCTAATCTCAAGAACAGTAATTCGAAATTACCACAGGAGAAAGATGAGGCTTTCTGCTCCCGTAAAGATTTACAGCCTTGGAAACCCTGTACAGGGTGACTATGAGTCAGAACTGACTCCACGGCACATAGCTGCCACCACCACCACCTCTGTATGCTAAACAGAAGACATAATATGGTGAACCAAATAGGCACTGTTCCTGTCTTCACGCAGTTTACAAACTACGGAGGAATACAGAGCCAAAACAAATCACATATAAACATATGCTTACACATTTTATTAAGTGTTTGGTTGGATCAACAAAAGATGACAATATCAAGTCAGGATGAGTAGAAGAGAACTGGGGTTTTGTGTGGGAGGAAATGTGAATTCTGTTGTGGACATGATCTAATCTGGATGCCTGAACAGACCTGAAAAAGCTGAGTCCAGGTAAAGATGCCTGGAGGTAAACAGACTGAGTTTTGGGGCTCAGACAAGAGATCAGGGATGAGAGATAAGAATTTAGGAGTCAATGGCACCTGTAGTATTTAAAGCTACGGGAGTGGATTAGTGTGGTGCAGTGAATTATTTAATGTCTCTTCTAGTCACAGTCTTTGTAAATTCCCACCAAAGGACTTTTTCTTGATGGGTCTGGGTAAGAAAAGGTAAAGGATGATGCTGATAGATTATATAATTCAGTTGTGAGTGATTGTTAAAAAAGTGAATGGTGATTGGTCAATTTCATCATCCTGATGGGGAGGAGTGGTGGAGGCTCAGTACCATAAAGAAGAAAGGGCCAGGAATGGATTGCATCCTTTGTACCCGGAGATCCCTGGTGCACTGAACTTGTGTGGCCCAGGAACAGACGACAGCTGTGACATCAAAGGAGTTCCAGAGGAGCGGCAGCCACAGCAGAACCAAGACCCAGAGCATGAGACAGGGAGGCTTGCTTGCAGACTGGGGTGCCTCTCGACATGTAATTGGGGAGCTAAGTTTGCTGATCCAGAATCAAGTCAAGGGCCTTCGAACTGAGGCTTAGAGCAGAGTGGAGTGTTCTTTGGGCATTTTATCAGCAGCCCTAGAAGAGCACTGTATCATTGCCCAAGCAAGGCAGAGGCCAGGCCAAGGGCCCACGGACAAGAGGAAGAGCTGCCTGTGGGCATAGGTGAGGAGAGGCTGTCCTGACTGGAAGAACTGTGCCCTGAACATTTCTGACCCTGAATTTTGCAACCTGTTAACTTCCTTAATAAACCCATAATGTGAGTATAGTGCCTGAGTTGTGAGTGATCACTGCAACAAATTAGCTAACCCAGCTAAATAAAGAGTACTTATGACAATGAGATTACCCAGAGAGAAAACAGAGGAGAGCCCAGGAACATTGGGCCAGGAAGAAGTCAAGTAGAGGAAAGGGTTCTAGCCAGCAAAAACATAGTTTTTTTTTATTATGCTGAGTCAGGGAAGCCAATCACAAAAGGTCATATATTATAAGAACTATCCAGTATAGGCAAATCCATAGAAACAGAAAACAGATTAGTGTTTGTCAGGAACGGAGAGGAGAGGTGAATGAGGAGTAACTGCTAATGGGTACAAGGTTCCTTTTGGGGCTGATGAAAATGTGCTGGAGTTAGATAGCTGTGATGACTGCTGAGTCTACAATCACAGAATATACTAAAAACCATGGCATCAGACATTTTAAAAGGAGACATTTTAGAATATGTAACTTTAAAGGGATTTGTTTTTTAAACAAATCTTTTTTGTTGTTGTTATGTGCCGTGGAGTTGGTTCCGACTCATAGTGACCGTGTACAGGGTTTCCAAGGCTGTTAATCTTTACGGGAGCAGAAAGCCTCATCTTTCTCCTACAAAACAGCTGGTAGTTTCGAACTGCTGACCGTGAGATTAGCAGCCAGATTTGTAACCACTACGCTACCAGAGCTCCTTAGACAAGAGGAAAGTGACAACAATAGTTTCAGACACTAGATGACAGAACAAACCTGGAAAAGCTGAGTCCTAAATTAACTGAGAATCAACATGTACTCTGAAGACTCCTCACACACCTCAGGAATTGTGGGGGAGGAATATTGGGAAGGGGATAAAGAGGAAAGGGCTAAAAATATGAAGAGTTGGATGTAACTTTGAGCATCTGACTTCTCCTCCTCCTTGGGCAGAAGTCTGGCTATTGTATTTTGGAAAAGCTACACAGAGAGGGTCTCTAGCTGGGGCAAGAAGGTGTGGGTGGCAGAACACCAGACATTGTTATGGATAGTGGTGGCTGTTGTTGTTGTTTAGTGCCATGGTCAACTCATAGTGATACTGTATAGGGTTTCCAAGGATCAGCTGCTGAGTTTGAACTGCTGACCTGATGGTTCAAACCGACCTTGCGGTCCAGTGCTTTATCCCACAGCACCACACCAGGACAGTAATACCACACCAAAAATAGAAATGATATGAAAAAATGTACACTAAATGTTGAGGCCATTCCCTCTGCCCTGTCTTCCCCCTACCCCACACCCCTAGTCCTCTTCCTTCACTCAGCTCCTAAAACCTAGCCCTTCTGATGAAATGAAATGCAGATAGGTTTCTTGTGATACAATAGTGAATAACTGTTATCAGGACTGATTGTGAGGGTTGGAAATGTAAAGGTAGACGTTTTGTAACAAGGAGGGGAGTGATTAACTTTTCAGTCTAGGAGCGGAGGTCCCTGGGACCATCAAGGGAAAAGAGCAGAGAGCGGGACCTTACCCAGAGAAGCAGTGATGCCTGAGATGGAGGCAGAGACGATGATGTGGAGAGATGGAGCAGCTGGGGACTTGAGATCCAGAGAGGGAGGGGCTGTGTGCTGAAGACCGAGGGAGGGGGCAGGCTTGCAGGGTATACCCTTTGGTTGGTTGATGATGCATGGAGGTGATTGTGACCATGGTAATGAAACGATACACGATAGGATGAATGTAAAGCTAATGTTCTCCCATGTAAGCTATCACATAATTCACAATAAAACATTAAAAAAAAAAAAAATACAGCCCTTAGCCAGTTAGTAATACTGAAAGGGGTCTCCTCTGTAGCAACTGACCAGTCTAAAAGATAACGAAATCAGGATTTCTTAGCCAACAGCCCAGCCAGATCCACTGGGAGGTACAGATTAGACAAGCCCCAACCACATATAAAGACCACCAGACTATCAGAAGCTCCTTAACCTAAAAGAGAAGAATCAAAATGGGGGAAAAAAAAAAGATCTTGAAGAAAAGTGAATGTGCAAGAAGCATGTGGGGGATACAGTTACAGACACTTCCTGTTACGTGATGTCGAGTCAGTTCCAATTCATAGCTACCCTGTACAGGGTTTCTGAGGTGCGGCTAGAGGGTTTGGATCACCAACCTTATGGTTTGCAGTCCAGTGCTTATCCTATAGCATTACACCAGAGTCACAGAGACTTCCTAGATATAGTCAATTAACTTGTAGAATTGATTTACTAAGTTGAAGACCTTAAGTCTTCATAGTCTGTGGAATAATTTAGTCAATCGGTATAATGTAGTTCATAATGTTTTATACTCTACTTTGGAAGGTAGTGCCTATGGTCTTAAGAGCTTGCGAGCAGCTATCTAAGATACAATTCTGGAGTAAAAGAGAAGAGGGAAACCAAAGACTAAAGGAAGAAACTAGTCCCCAGGACTAAGAGCCCACACACACCATGGCCTTTTCTAATCTGACATCAGAAACACTAGATGGGTCCCAGCTATCATTACTGAGTGATCTGACCAGGACAACAAAAGGTCCCTATTAGAATGGAGGGAAAAACAAAAAACATAGAAGAAACCTCAAATTCATAAAATGACCAGACTTACTGATAGAGATTGGAGGAATAATCAAAACCCTAAAATACCCTTTAAATCTGGAAATGAAGTGACTCCCAGAGATCTCGTTTCAGTCAAACAATAAATTGCATTATAAAATAAGCACTATCACTCATGAGTAAGGTGTTCTTTAAATAGTGAAGCATATGAAATCAAATGGTCAACATTCACCAGAAGCAAAGATGAGAAGGCAAGGCAAGGATCAATATGAATAGACAAAAAAGAAGGAAACTAATGAGAACTATGGAAATTACAATCAATGGTATAAACAATTTATATAAAAATTGTTAATTGGGAACTTAATTCACTGTGCGTACATACTTTCACCTAAAAACCACTAAATATTCAAAAGAGGAAAAACAGAAGAAGAAAATAAACTAATTAAAGAATTGTTGTTGTAAGTGCCATCGAGTTGGTTCTGATCCATAACGATCCTGTATAGAGTTTCCGAGGAGTGGCTGGTGAGCTTGAACTACCGACCTTGCAATTCACACTGACCTTGCAGTCCAGCACATTAACCCACAGCACCACACCAAGAATTAGAAAATTGTTATTGTTGTTAAGTGCCATTGAGTTGATTCTGACCCATAGCGACCCTGTGTAGGGTTTCCAAGGAACAGTTGGTGAGCTTGAGCCACCAACCTTGCAGTTCAAATGACTTTGCAATCTGACACATTAGCCCACAGTGCCACACCAGGTCTCCTATGCTCTGTTACAAGAAAGGAGTAACACATGAAAGAGGAAAACATAAGAAACATTCCATGAAACAGAGAAGAGAGGCAGGGGGACTTGCCAGTGTGATGTGACATGATAGCTGCTGTGCTCCAGACACACAAGGTAAAGGACCTGCTCAGCCAGTCAGAGGCACTGTTGATCGAGTACCAGAGAGGAATGAAGAGATTAAGAAGAGCTTTATGTAACAGAATTAGAGGATAAAATACTTACAAATGATACTGATAAACTAATCAATGATACAATTTCAGGAATACCAAAAGGCACAGAAGGAAAAAAAGGAATCGTGGTTTATTTTATAGCTCAGTTCTGAATCACAGACTTGTCAAAAGTAAGTAAACATTCAATATTGATCTAACCAAAATTATGCCATTACTTCATTGGGAAGACAGGGGTTTTAGAAGAAGGTGGAAGGAAAGTAAGCCAAGTTGATGCCTTCCATGACAGAAAGTTAAAAATATCTAAAATAGAAAAATCAAGAAGTATCAATGCATACTTGTTTTTTGTTTTGTTTTAAATAAACATGAGGCACACACCAAAAGACCAAACAAAAAGAGTTAAAATTGTCTTTGGGAAAGAAACAGAGTAGAAGGTGCTGGATTGCTTTCTTTCTGAACAAACCTCATCTAACAAGTAAACCCTTTAAACTGTGTGAATGAATGATTTTGGTAAAACTCTTTACTAAGTAATGACAGCAAGTAATGGCAACTCGGAAGGAGCATGACTGTGAAAGGAAGAGAGCAGTTAAAGGAGAAGGGTGTGAGTGATGTGAGTTTGTTTAAAACACGATAACAAAACAGAGTCCTGTGCTCAAGCTAATGGTTCAGTTGAGTACATGAAAGTAGCTCATGAGGCTGGGGGATGGAATTCAGAAGGCACATGCTGGGACGGGTCCCTCTCCTCCTAACAAGAATGAAGATGAGGATGATGTTGTTTAGTGCCGCTGAATCGGTTTTGACTCATAGTGACCCTGTATAACGTTTCCAAGGAGCAGCTGGTGAGTTTGAACCGCTGACTTTGAGGCTCAAAGACAACTTGGGGCCCAGTGCTTTTCCTACAGTGCCACACAAGGATGAACATCGGTACAGGAATAGGAAGGTTTGTGGATTTGGAACAGAAGGAGCAGGAAGGGCCCACCTGAAAATTTCTCTTTCCTCTGTGAGGCATGGTCATCAATTGAGAGTGGGGAGAAATGGAAGGAGAGAATGAGGAGAAAAGAAAGAATCTGTGACATACTCCTTTGCTAAGAAAGGGAGAAGACAGGTAAATAACTTGTTATCACTGCAGTGCCTAGTTGATCTGCAGTGACCACATGATACCAGAGAAATGTTCAATAATGTTGTTGTTGTTGTCAGGTGCCATCGAGTCAGAACCGACTCATAGCAACCTCATGCACAGCAGAACGAAACAATGTCCGATCCTGGGCCAACCTCACTACCGCTGCCACACTTGACGCCATCAATGATGCCACCTGGCCTATCCATCTCATTGGGGGTCTTCCTCTTTTTCTCTGACCCTCCACCTTACCCAGCATGACATCCTTCTCCAGCGACTGTTCCCTCCTGACAATATGTCCAAAGTATGAGAGACGAAGCTTAGCCATCCTGGCCTCCAAGGAGCACTCTGGCTGCACTTCTTCCAAAACAGATCTATTGGTTCTTTTGGCAGTCCATGGCACTTTTAGTGTTCTCCTCCAACACCACAACTCAAAGGCATCAATGCTTCTACGATCTTCCTTATTCACTGTCCAGCTTTCGCATTCAATAATAGAATCAATTCTTCTACAATCTTCCTTATTCACTGTCCAGCTTTTGCATTCAATAGAACCTTATAAATAAAATAAACCTCTATCCAGAGAAGCAGCGACACCAGAGATAGAGGCAGAGATGAAGACATGGAGAGATAGAGCAGCTGAGGACGCCAGACTCATTGAAAGAGAAAGGCAGTGTGCTGGAAGCCAGGAGGCAGGCTTGCAGAATGTGCCCTTGGGTTGTTTAAATGATTATATATTCCAGAGGGGTTTTGTGCACATTCAAAAAAATTAAAAAACAGAGAGAATAGAAGCAAATACTATTGAATGATGATGCATGCAGGAGATTGTAATCATTGCAATGAAATGGAATATGATAGGATTAGTGCAAAATGTATGTTCTCCCATGTAAACTATCACTTAATTCATAAAAAAAAAAAAGATGAAAAAGTTAAAAATTTTTTTCACTTGCATGTGATATTAATAATATTGTTGGGTGATTTCTGCCTTTTGTTGGTTCATGTTTCTTTGAAATGGGTTCTGCATTATAGTGACTTATTTAGTATGTCTTTTCAAGCGTTAGTATTTGTAATTACCACCAAACAACATTTTCCCCCTGATGGGTCTGGGTAAGAGAGAGGGGAGAAGATGCTGACAGGATTGTATGATTTTCAGTTGTGAGTGATTAACAAGGTTATTATAACTGTAATTATAAAAACCTGGTACTATAACGCGTCTACATCTAAATCGAGCCATCTCATATGCAGGAAGTGGGCATCTCACTACCATCAAAGGAGACCCAGCAGCGAAGCACATGATTTGGACCCCAAGATCCCTGCACATTGAGTCTCTTCAACTTAGGGACAGAAAGCTGTGACACCAGAAGCATGGCAGAGAAGCAGCAGAATCAAGATCCGAAACATGAGACAGAGTAGTGGGCTTCCCAGCCCATGTAGCAAGAAAAGCTGAGTGACTTTGGGCTGAAGGCGTGCTTGCAGAGTGGGGGCCTCTAGGCACTTAATTGGGGGAGGGACTAGGTTTGCTGAGGCTTGGAGCTAGAGTTGAGTGCCTTCAGGTTGAGGCTTGTGATCAATGGATTGGTGTACCTTGTGGTGTATCTTATCAAAATCCCTAAAAGAGCTTTTTAACATGGCTATAACTGAGGAGAGGCTGTTCTGACTGGATCACCTGTCCCCTGAACACTTATGACCCTTAATTATAATCTATTGGCTTCTCTAATAAACCTCATACTCTGAGTATGATGGCTGGGTGGTGGCGGGGAGAGGTGAGGAAGCACACCTCATTAAAAAAAAACTACTTAAGAAAAAGTTTTCTTTTTTATAAAAAAACATAAAGATATTTACAGATTGTATCTGAATGCTAAAACTAAAGGTTTTTTTTTTTTTCTATTTTCTATGTTTCTATTTATAATGAACAAAATTCATCTTTATTTTTCAAAGGCCATCTTAGGTTATAGTATATGTGACTGAGCAGCACATGGTGCTCCATTCAAGAGTTAATAGTATTTAAAAAAGACCAGAAATAATGTAAATATTTATTTTTCTATGAAGAACTAGTAAAATGATATAGGCACATCTATACAATTAAATCCTATGTAGCTCTTGAAAGAATGAGAAAGCAATTTATATATTGATATGGGAATTTATTCAGGTATATGATTAATATATAAAAGTAACCAGTGCATACAATAGCTACCACTTCTATAAAAAGACTTAATATTGTATATAAGTTTCTCTAGAAGGATCACTAAAAAGAGTGAGGTAGATATTAGTACGGTGATATGGAAAATCTTCTAAATACATTACTAATTGAAAACAGAAGGTATACAATAGTGTGTACTGAATGTTCCCACTCTGTAAATAAACAAAAGCACTCTATACATAGTATGTATCATAGGAAACCAGCAAGAGTAGTTTCCTCTAGAAAGGGAGTTTCTTCAAATAATGATATAATAAAATGTACTCTCATAGTCAGAAGAACAACTGAGTCACACTTGGTATGAGGTACTAAGATACGGAGCACACAGAATTGCCTACCTGTTCAAGCATCACTATGGAATCTTGGAGCACGCCCTTTAATCGATGCGCTTGATCCTTGTTCTTTGGAGGATTTTCTGCTCTTGACACCACATCAGAGACTAAACTGCAAGAACAATACAAACCCCCCCCCAAAATCACACCTCTTACCACCAAGTCAATTCCAACTCACACCCAACCCTATAGGGAAGAGTAGCAGTATCCCAAGGCTAAACGCTCTACTGAAGCAGACTTTCACATGTTTCTCTCAGGGAACAGCTGGTGGATTCAAATGGCAACCTTGTGGTTAGCGCTTAACCACTGTGTCACCAGAACTCCTTACAAGAACAATATTATCTTCAAAATCAAAAGAACAGTTTTCTGATCTTTCACATTTCCAGAACTCTTCAGTGCGCCCATAAATTTGCAAACAAAACATAAAATTAATCAAAGAAGCAAACAAAACAAGCAGTTTATGACTGCAAGATAGATCAAAATCTCTGGAACTAATAATAAAGTTTCTTCAGCTACAGAATTAAACAGTATGATAATATACAGGTTGGAGGTAGCGGGGAGACTTACTTTAGCGAGTTCTCGTCTTTGTGGTGGAGATGGTAAAATGACTGAGCAGCATATTCTATCTTGGACAGCTTAATAAACAGTGTCACATTCAACAAAACGAGCAACAGCAAGCTAGGCAGAGAAAATCGTACCCGGTTAATCCACACTTATCCAGACCTAGAACATTGGTAATGTAGAATATACATGCAAAAGCTTTAAAAATATACAAAAATTATCCCTATTTTCTTTTGCAAAAGAATTACTTTAATTATTAAATAATTACTTTAAGTACTAAGTGGATGCTGAGAAAGAAAATGTAAGCTAACCAGAATGACAAAGTTATCAAATAAAGTGAGTGAGGGTTATTTCTAGTACTGCTCCTTTTTGCTAGGGATCACAGATGATATTAATGTGGCAACCACTGGCTTAGAAATCTATCAGGTAAACTTTCAAGATCATTTTTAGGATCCTTCAGGTTAAGCAATTAGATAGAGCTGTAAGATAATGTGCCAGACTACAAAGTCAGTTTGAATTGCAAGGTTGGAGGTTCAAACTCACCAGCCACTCCTTGGAAATCCTATACAGGGTCACTATGAGTCAGAAGCGACTCCACAGCACTTAACAACAACAACAATGCTTCATTTCAAACGGAAATGAAGATCAATATGGAGCTGATCTTAGATCAGCATGTGCCTCTTACTCCAAGTAGGGGGAAATTTACCATTCAGAAAAATTTTCTTCTAGTTCATCTTGGACAAAGGAAGTATCAGATCCCAATTTACTTTAACGGTGTCATATGTAAAATGTTACATGCTTAAATGGACTTACTCTATTGGCTTAACAACAGCCTTTCAAATGAATAGATACAGAACTCACTACACAAGAAAGCAAACATGTAAGTAACATCATATCTTTCCATGTATTTCTTCTGTTAAAATATTGATTTGTCCTTAACAATATATAGCATTCAATTTACCAGTCCACAAGAGGAACTTTAAAAAAGAAAAAGAAGATCTGATCTATAAAATTATTAATGGCATTGAAATGAGATGTTGTTGTTGTTGTTAAGTGCCGTGGAGTCGTTTCCGACCCATAGCAACCCTGTACAGGGTTTCTGAGGCTGTAAATCTTTACGGGAGGAGAACGCCTCATCTTTCTCCCGCGGAGCGGCTGGTAGTTTCGAACTGCTGACCTTAAGGTTCGCAGCCCAATTCTTAACCACTACGCTACCAGGATACAGATCAACATTTTACCATGAGTTGAATTTTTTGCAAGTAATGCAAATGATTATAACACAGTCATAGCAAATCTATTTAATCAGAATATTAACACCTTTCGAAACTCCAAAGGAAAAATAAACATTTTCTCTATTCTCAAATCTATAATTAGGAAAAACAGCTTATATAACAGTTTTAGTCCAAAACCCAGAGTATATCACTGAGTCAGAAACAATTCAAAAAAATCGAACAGACTACCTCAATATTCAACTAGAGTCATGTAGGTATTCACAGTGTGGCTATGACTGGCGATGTAGATTCATATGGAATACTCTGATTCAGACTAATTGCCCTAGTATTTCCCCCCAGGAGTTCCTCACATCACTTCCTTCAGAATAACCTGTGTGTATGTTTTAAAAGGGACTCCCAGTGTGGCACTGTAGGATCAGCTCTGGACTGTGAACCACAAGGTCGGTGGTTCAAATTTATCAGCTGCTCCTCAGAAATCCTGTACAGGGTTCATTATGAGTGAGAATTGATTCAATGGCACTTAACAACAACAATAAATGTTTTAAAATATTGATTCCTAATCCCTACTCAAGACCTACTAAATCAATTATCTGGGAATAGGGCCAGGGAATAAGCATTTTAACAAATTCCTCAAGTGAGTATCATAGTAAAGGTTAAGAACCCATTGTAATCAAGTATGTAGAATAAAATAGTATTATTGGGACTTCACTGGTATATATATATATATATATATATATATATATATATATGAGCTCTGGTAGCATAGTGGTTACAAGTCGGGCTGCCAACTGCAAGGTCAGCAGTTCGAAACTACCAGCTGTTCCGCAGGAGAAAGATGAAACATTCTGCTCCTGTAAAGATTTACAGCCCCGGAAACCCTGTACAGGGTCACTATAAGTCGGAACCAACTCCATGGTACCTAACAACAACAACATATATATATATTCCCTTTATACTGGACGAAATTCCCACAAAAACCTATGGTAGAAATCAGATTATTTTAAAAAATAAAGTCATTTAGCGGATATGTACTTTACATTCCTACAAATGTAATGATTCTCAAGATATGAGGGGGCTTCAAAAAGTTCGTGGAAAAATCCCATTACCCTTTTTATTTTTCCACGATCTTTTTAAAGCCCCTCGTAATTCATATATCAAAAACTCTCAGATTAATTTGTGGCATATGTTTTACAGGAAAAAAAATGGCCAAATATTGGCAATTTCTTCACAATAATAAACAATTCTACTCAAATCCTTGTGTACTTAACAGATAAGTACACAAACAAAATTTAACATTTGAAACAAATACTTACAAAATACTCATCACCACAACAAGTGGGGTGTAATAGCTTTCCATTTCTTTTTTCTTTTCTACAGGTAAACAAAAGGGGGGCTGCATTAGTTTTTCAGAATCAGGATTGTGATTACAAAAGCTAATTTAATATTCATTGGAAAAGAAGTTTCAAAAATAATTACTTGTAAGGAAAAGGGCTTTAAGGTGAATTCCCTGTACCCCTTTTCTGATTTCTGATATCTTTAGTCTCAGAAAAGCTGAAAAAGTAAAGCCTACATTAAACTTTCAAATTTGACCTATATTACAAATTAATTTAAAATAAGCAGTTCAATACATCATTTACAATCTCTAGCTAAGTACTATCTTTGCAAATAATATTTGAGTTAGGTTTATGTAGAATGTGTCCCTCTTTTAAAAAAAATACATTACCCTCATCTATTCCCTGATGCCCAAACTTTTAAATTACAAAATTAAAGAGCCATTAGTCATGAATTATGGATAAACATATTTACACCAACATATAAACCTTAGAAGAGGATTTAACAATGAGAATAACAGTAGAGACAAGACATCTTCAAAACTGAGAGTGGGGGAAACCAAACTCAAATTCCATGTTTGCAATTTTGCTGGACTGGCCCTGACAGTGCAAAGGATTGAAAGCACATACTCACTGTGGTCAACTTCAAGGCAGAAATGACTGAGGCAGTCCAGGAGTCCGGGAGCGTGGGGAGAGTGGTGGGGGCTGGTGAACTAGGAAACAACACTCAGTCTACTACTAAGCTACTACTAAGCTGCAACCAACTGTTGCAATGAAAGGATTTGGGCTCGGGGCTATCAGATCTGATTCTTCAATATAAAAGTGTCCAATTTTTAAAAGGCCGCTTGGGCCAAAAAAAAAAATACTTCTATGGCTATATGGGAGTCCTGGTGTGGCGCTGTGGGTTAATGCACCAGACTGCAAAGACGTTTGAACTGCGAAGTCAGCAGTTCAAGCTCACCAGTTGCTCCTTGGAAACCCTATACAGAGTTACTACAGATCGGAACCGATTTGACAGTACTTAGCAACATAGCTATATGCCTAACATTTTGAACAGCTGCTTTAAATTTATGAATTAGTTATCTTTAAGGAGTTTGTTGTTAAATGCTATCTAGTTGGTTCTGACTCATAGCAACCCTGTATAGGGCTTCTAAGGAGCAGCTGGTAGTTTGAACCACCAACCAGAAGGTTAGCAGTTCAGTGCCTATCCTACAGTACCACACCAGTACCCCATAAGAACTTAAAGTTTGATAAACATCAAAAATGGAGGAGACAATGGACCCCCAAATCAGAAAAATGGGGCATCAGCATAAAATGCCTTCAGAATCGCTGTGCATCCTTTGAGAAAATTTATCAGAACTACGCCTTTGGAATCCCAAAACACTGTCATCATTAACCTTCTAAGCTGACATCTTTGGCCAGCAGATTCCTTCATAAGGCACTATTTTGATTGGACTTTTTTTGGAAAGCACCCTAAAAAGACTAAGATAAGTGTATTACTGAGAGAAGTTGTCTGCAGACATCCATTGATTACAAAGACATGCTTAAAAACACTGTGGAATAAATCTAAGCATGTATTAACTACTATAAACTTAGTAACAATTATTTTAATTTAGCCACCCACATATTTAACATACTTAACCTATCTATGTATATGCTTTGTTTTTACTAAATTTTTATGCTTAGCAAGCCTGGTTCTACCCTAAAAAGAGACAATTGTCAGCTGTTTTCTTTTGTTTCTATATTGATTCATTTTATTAACTTTTGCTTTTTAAAACATATATTTAAAAGTATATTGGATTTAATACAGACTATGGTGTGAGATAGAATTCTTCAATATTGGCTTCAGTGTGTGGTGTGTAAATTTGAATAACAGTTGTATTAACCTATCTTCCTTGTAGGCACATAGATATTGTATGACAACACTGTATATCAATATATTCTTTTTGGAAAAAAAAAAGGAGGAGAGAAAGGGAGATCCCCTAATTATCCTTGTTTATATACAAGCCTTGTTTATATACAAGAGGCACAATCTGCTTCATAAAACAAAGCATTTGTTATCTCTGTTTACCTGTAATATCTCCTTTGACATCTAAATCCACTTCTCCAGAAGGGCGATGAGAAGAAACTTTAGGAACTATTTCTGCTGTTCGGTTGAATGTTCTCCTTCTCCTTCGTAGGCTGCTAAGTTTTCCAGGGTCTTCAATTGACTGGCTTACAGCAGATTCTTCCATTAACAAATCTGACTCTAACAAGAAAATATAAAAAGAATCTTTATTGAGACAGGGAGAAGCCTCAACTATAAGACACAAGAGCTTTTTTGGTTGTTAATGTCTTATTTCCTTTTTGTTTTTCTTTAACCATTGGCCATTTTCTTTATTCCTTAGGTTCTTATGGCCTAAATTCAAATCTTACTCTTAATGAAAAGCTCTAGAGAGTACAATGACCCAATAATGAGGTTTCATTATTCTAGGGAGACTGAACTGTATTAATAAATGATGGCGTCATTAAATTTGTCATGTGCTATATTAAATATTAATGTAACTATTTCAGTTACGGAAACAACAGACTGCCCACTTACACTGGATCATTAGAAGACTTCCCAAGATAGGTTATGGTACTTGCCTGTCAACCTCAAAGGATGGAGTAAAATATAATTTCGAATGAGTGTTTATAAGAATGGAAGCACTAGTAAAGAAAATCTGCAAACAACCCAAAAACCTAGGAGTCTTGTCATCTGTGTCAACCTTTTCCTCCTCCAGACTTTTTTTATTAAAAACTCAGTATTCAGTCACCAAACTAATTATTTTTAAACTTATATTTCATATATTTTATTTAATCAAGTAACATGTTTTTTAAATCACAAATAATGTTATACACCACTCCAGTCTTTGTTTTTCTAGCTCCTATTAGCTTTTAAGTTGTCATTGTAAAGTGATTTCTTTTCATGCAATTATGCAAGGGAAAAGTTGCTTAATACATTTAAAAAAGAGAAAAAAAGGGGTAGGGAGGCTTAAATGAACCAGACCTATTTCACACAGAAAAATGCACACAGACCACTGAGCTTATACCAACTCCCTATTTTCTATATGCTTTTAAATTCTCCATTTAGTATATATCATATGTTATTCCTTTGCAAAGTTGTACAAACATTCATTTTTATATACAATTACACTGTTGTTGTGAAGTGCCGTCAAGTCGATTCTGACCAATAGCGACCCTGCATAGGGTTTCCGAGGAGCAGCTGGTGAGCCCGAACCACCAAACTCATTTTTGAGTTTTATTTTCTCTACTACTGATTAGGAGTTTAATAACAAAATAGCCAAAGGAAGAAGTGTAGTGGTTATGAGTCGGGCTGCCAAGCTCAAGGTCAACAGTTTGAAACCACCAGCGGTTCCATGGGAGAAAGATGAGGCGTTCTGCTCCCATAAAGATTTACAGCCTCGGAAACCCTGTGCAGGATCACTATGAGTCAGAACCGATTCCACAGTAATTAACAACAACAAATAAGATCTTAGACACCTGTATTAACAGCACTGGATTGCAAACCACAAGGTCGACCATTCAAACCCACTAGCTGCTCCTCAGACACCCTAGACATGATCGCTATGAGCTGGAACCAACTTGATAGCACTTAATAACAACAGCAACAACAATAAGGCCTTAAATTCCCCTGAGTTGATTGACCACAACTTTTATTTAAAATTAATTATGTTTATGTATATATGTAAGGAGCTCTGGTAGCTTAGTGGTTACTAATTGGACTGTTAACCTCAGGGTCAGCAGTTTGAAATTACCAGATGTTCCGCGGGAGAAAGATGAGGCTTTCTGCTCCCGTAAAGATTTACAGCCTTGGAAAGTCTGTACAGGGTCACTATGAATCAGAACCAACTCCACGGTACATAACCACCATGTATGTACATATATGAAGTCCTGGTATGGAACTGCAGAATAATACACTGGACCACAAGGTCAGTTTGAACCACAAGGTTAGTGGTTCAAATCCACCCACCACTCCTTGGAAACCCTACACAGGGTTGCTGTGAGTCAGAACTGACTCAATGGCATTTAACAATAACAATATGTACACATGTATTTTTAAATTATGGATATTTTAAGGAATATCCAACAGAACAAAATCACTTTTCCCCATCAGCCTCCAGTTCCTGCCTCCATCAAGTCCATACATGCACATAATGCATTGCTAATGAGGCTGAATCTAATAGGGAAAGTGTGGGCCTAAGTGCTCTCCAAAGTTTACGCAGCTTAGTGAGTACATACATGTGTATATCAGGTTATGTATGCAGTCCCTCCCTATAGGCAGTTGCCTTGGCTCCTTGCAGAAGGAATTAAATGTCACAACGTCTAGCTCTGTGATCCTGGGCAAGTGCCTTAATTTTCCTATATCTCAATTTCCTCTTATTAAAATGGGGAAAAATAATACTTCAGAGGGTTGTTATGAATATTAAATGAGTTAGTATGTATAATGCACATGAAATAATGTCTAGTATAAAATAAGCACTATACAATATTTGTTAAATAAACTGTAAAGTTTTGAAGTTCCATAAGTAGTCGAACAAATGGATGGAGTAGCTGGAACTATTTCAGTGGGAGTTGTTCCAACATCATCTACCAGTTTTTGCTTTAAATCTAAATGAATAATCAGTTTTGATAATAAATGCTGTCTTTACCAAAGTAGAGAAATAAAAAAAATTTTTAAATGTACAAACCAAGCTGTTTAAAATAATTTTCCAGTGAACTCCAGGAGTTCTTCTCAATTAAAGATCTGATGAGGCCCCATGGCTGCTTTCTGTATTTCACGTCTGTGGAAACCCTTAACAGGATAAAGAAAAAAAGATAATGCATGCATTAAGAATATATACTCAAAGGCCAGACTTTAGTTACATTAACATTGCAATGAAGTGTAAGATTTTATTCTGGGGGAAAACCACAAAAAAAGATTCAAAACCATTGAGATTCTAAAGGAAAATTCATTTATTGATTCTTTCTTCAAAAATTATTTAGTGCTCTAATCATTTCATCATTTTTTCCTTCTAAATACTCACATTTCTTTCTTCCCTTTCTCTAGCCTTGATTTTTATTTTTTACCTAAATAGCAAGAAAGGTTCAAAATAAATTCTAAACTTTCTGAATACTTTTTTATGAAAAATCTCTAGTGATCCTAAATTAGTTGAAAGTAACTACGTAAGTTGGAGTAGGTCAAGCACAGGACAACCCATCACTGTCACCATTTCTCATGGCAACAAAGTCAGTTGCTGGTCACTATGCTGCTGTTAGCTACCATTGATTCATCATCCCACGGTGACCCTAGGCACAACAGAATGAAATGCTGCCCAGTCTTGAGCCATCCCCCTGATCAGTGTGGACTGGACTGTTATGATCTACAAGGTTTTCACAGCCTGATATTTGAAAGATTCTAGAAACTTCTTCCTAGTTTGTCTTAGTCTGAAAGTACCCTGAAGCCTATTTACCATCATAGCAACACTAACAGACAGCTGGTGGCTGCACATGGGTGTGGTGGTGGTGGTTGTTGTTAGGTGCCGTCGAGTCAGTTCTGACCCTGTATAGGGTTTCTGAGGAGCAGCTGGTGAGCTTGAACCACCAAACTTGCAGTTCAAACGCCTTTGCAGTCCGGCACATTAACCCACAGTGCCACACCAGGACTCTTGGGTGTGGTGGTGGTGGTTATGTGCCATGCAGTTGATTCGAACTAAAGTGATCCTGAATAGGGTTCCTGAGGCTGTAAATCTTTATGGGAGCAGAAAGCCTCATCTTTCTCCTGCAGAACAGCTGGTAGTTTCAAACTGCTGACCTTGAGGTTAGCAGTCCAACTTATAACCACTATTAAACTGGGTTCTCCCACATAAAGGGTAAGAATTCTGCCACTGAAGCCTAGGAACTCCCAGCCCTCTTGCCATTAAACCGAGTCATGGAGCTAGTTCTGGTCAATGGATGATTAAGATGATGAACTATTGTTCATATTCAATTCTTAGCTCTTTCTTTCTACAGCAAATGAAAGACACTTGTTTTGGATTATGCAGCACCAAAACATCAACACCTTCATTGGATGTGGGCCTTGAGTGAGGAGCCCCACCCCCCTCTGCTCACCACTGTTATCATTTGAGCAAAAAATAAAGCTGTCTTGTATACAGCAACTATAAAACCTCAAGAATAACATGTCACAGGAGCATAAGCAAACCTATCTTGAAAAAACACACTCATTTATGGTAACTTACCTTAGCCTGCATTTCTGTTTTGAAGATCGGAAGATACAGTATCTGTTCAAGGTATAGAAATAATCATGGTAGGGGACATCATGTGTCAGAACTTCTGAATCTACCAAATAAAACTGTGCTTCCCGACTTTCTTTATACAGCGTCTGCCAAAAGAAGATAATCTTTGCATGTATATGTTTAATATCTCAAATTTCTTGACAATTTAGAAATATATAATTGGATCCCTATTCAGAAATTACAAAAGACATAAGAAGAGTATATGTAAAGTAGAAGAGCCTTTTTGTTGGACTATGCTTATCTGTATACCTGCATAAGAAGTATTTGCCACCTCTGCCATTAATTTCACTGTACACTTATTTTTTGGGGCGTGAGGAATAAGAAATGGTATATCTTGTGTGTATAATTAGTTTATAAATAGTTTTAAATGCTTCTGTTAGAAGAACAAGTAACATTTGAACAGGAAAAGTGCCCCACTCCAAAGTTCATCAAAGCTTAAACTAACCACCCTTCCCAAAAACACTAAGGAGGAGGAGGAAACAATCAAACAAAATACAACTTTTTCTAACCAGGATTTAAAATGGCTGTTGGCCAGATCTTTCTAATTTTAAGTACACTTTTCCTAGCTATCCTCTCAAATAACAGTAATAAGGAAATATTTCCACAGTTATCCAAGAATCCCCAATACCAAACTATTGACTTCTTCTCAAATGTTTGAAAATCTTTTTAAATTTTTAAAAAGCTAAGGAAACAAAACCTTTTAAATACTGATGGACAAAAACTACAGGTGGCACAACTAGTTCAGATATGAATAGGTATTTTACATCTATCTGCAGAACTGGTACAATATACATTTCTGCACAACTTGGTCAAACACACATACACCACTGAAGTACGTTCAGTGATTTGTTGGTCACAGAATAAACCCACTGTGATTGAGATGATTTCAACTCATAGCACAGAGTAGAACTGCTCTATAGGTTTTCTGAGACTGTACATCTTCATAGGAGTTCAGTGCTTAGTCTACAATGCCACACCAAAACTCCTACAAAATAATAGAAGCCTATATAACAGTAGGAAAACCATCATGTTGAACTATGCTTATTCACAACAGCCATTTAGTTATTTGGTTCTAACCCTTGATTGTTGTTGTTAGGTGCCATTGAGTTGGACTCATAGCAACCCTATTACAACAGAATGAAACACTGCCGGGTCCTGGGCCCACCTCACAATCGTTGCCAAGCTGGAGCCCACCTCACAATCGTTGCCATGCTGGAGCCCATTGATGCTGCCACTTTGCCAATCCATCTCACTGGGGGTCTTCCTCTTTTTCTCTAATCCTTCCACCTTAACAAACATGATATTGTTCTCCAGTAACTGGTCCTTCCTGACAATATGTCCAAAGTATGAGACGAAGTTTGGCCATCCTGGTGTCCAAGGAGCACTCTGGCTGCACTTCTTCCAACACCCATCTATCTGTTAGTTCTTTTGGCAGCCCATGGCACTTTGAATAGTCTCTTCCAACACCATAACTCAAAAGCATCAATTCTTCCATGGTCTTCCTTATTTACTGTCCAGCTTTTGCATGCATATGAAGTTATTGAAAATACCACGGATTGGGTCAGGTGCACCTTAGTCCTCAAGCTGACATTTTTGCTCCTCAACACTTTAAAAAAGGTTTTGTGCAGCAGATTTGCCTAATGCAATACATTGTTTGATTTCTTGACTGCTGCTTCCATGAGTGTTGATAGTTGATCCAAGAAGAATGAAGTCCTTGACAACTTCAATCTTTTCTCCATTGATAAGAATGTTGTTTATTGGTCCAGTGGTGAGGATTTTTGTTTTCTTTACATTGAGGTGCAACCCATAATGAAGGTTGTAGTCTTTGATTTTCATCAGTAAATATTTTAAGTCCTCTTTACATTTTCAGCAAGCAAGGTTGTTATCACCTGCATTATCATAGGTTGTTAATGAGTCTTCCTCCAATCCTGATGCCATGTTTTTCTTCATATTATCCAGCTTCCCAGATTATTATCTCCACATATAGACTGAATAAGTATGGTGAAAGAATACAACCCTGGTGCACACCTTTCCTAATTTTAAACCATCTGGTGATCCCTTGTTCTGTTTGAACAACTGCTTCTTGGTCTATGTACAGGTTCCTCATGAGCACAATTAAGTGTTCCATACTCATTTTCCTCAATGTTGCTTGTCATGATCCACACAATCAAAAATCTTTGAACAGTCAATAAAGCACAAGTAAACGTCTTTCTGGTTTTCTCTGCTTTCAGCCAAGATCCATCTAACGTCAGCAATGATATTCCTCATTCCACGTCCTCTTCTAAACCTGGCTTGAACCTCTGGAAGTTCTCTATCAGTGTATATTTGAAGTCATTTTTGAATTATCCTTAGCAAAATTTTACTTACATGAGATATGAATGGTATTGCCTGATGATTTCCACATTCTGTTGAGTCACATCTCTTTGGCTGGGCACAAATACGGATCTCTTCCAGTCAGTTGGTGAGGCCTTCCAAATTTCTTGGCATAGATGAGTGAGTGCCTCCAGTGCTATATCAGCTTGTTGAAAGATTTCAATTTGTATCCCATCCATTACTGGAGCCTTGTTCTTTACCAATGTCTTCAGTGTACCTTGGACTTCTTCCTTCAGTATCACTGGCACTTAATCATATGCTACCTCTTGAAATGGTTTAACATCATTAATTATGTTCTTCCCTTTTGGTTTTCTAACTCCTGGTCTTTGCACATTTCGTTCTAATAGTTGACTTTGTCATCTCAAGCTACTCTTTGAAATTTTCTCTTCAGCTCTTTTATTTCCTCATTTCTTCCATTTGCTTCAGCATATCTAAACTGGAGAGCAAGTTTCAGAGTCTCTTCTGACATCCATTTTCTTTCTCTTCCTTCTTTCATTTCTTAATAACCTTTTGCTTTCTTCCAGTGTGATGTGCTTGATGTCATCCAACAACTCTTCAAGTCTTTGGTCATTAGTGTGTAATTCATCATCTCTGTTCTTGAGATGGTCTCTAAATTCAAGTGGGATATATTCATATTTTGGTCCTTGTGGTCTTGTGCTAATTTTCTCCAGTTTCAGTCTGAACTTGCATATGAGCAATTGATGGTCTGTTCCACAGTCTGCCCTGGCCTGATTTTGGCTGATGATATGGAGATTTTCCACCGTCTCTTTCTACAGATAAAGTGAATCTGATTTCTGTGTATTTTATCTGGTAAGATCCATGTGTATAGTCATCTTTCATGTTGTTTAAAGAAATCGCTGGTCTTGAAAAATTCTATCACACCATCTCCAGCATCGTTTCTATCACTAAGGCCGTACGTATTTTCCAACTATTGACCCTTACTCTTTGTTTCCAACCTTTGCATTTCAATTGCCAGTAATTATCAATACATTACATGTTTTATCAATTTATTATATGTTTGATCAATTTCAGACTGAAGACGTTGGTAAAATTCTTCAATTTCATAAACTGTTTAGTTACTTTGAAATACAGTTTGTGTTGTTGTTGTTGTTTTGTGCCATGGAGTCAGTTCCAACTCATAGCGACCCTGTACACGGTTTCCAGGCTACAGATCTTTATGAGAGCAGAAAGCCTCATCTTTCTGCCGCAGAAAAGCTGATAGTTTTGAACTGCTGACTCTGAGGTTAGCAACCCAGTTCGTAACCACTACGCTACCAGAGCTCCTTACAGTTTATGTAGAAAACGAAAATATCCTGCCTCTGTCTTACGATTTTCCACTTTTCTGAATAAGGAGTGGGTTCCTCAGCACTTCCAAAAATGATCAACAAGTTGTTTTTGTTTTTAGAAAACTTTATTAACCCAGGAATTTTTCACATTTGATATGTTTTAACCCAGTGCAGTCATTATTTCTTCATATGTTCAAAGTCTCCCATCTGGCTAGTGGAATCCCTCTCATTGTTGGCTCTTACATCTTTGGACAAGACTCTAAGCTTTTTTGGTAGCTTTTTCTGGTGTGCCAAGTTATCCATATTTATCTGATACATTTCCTGTCCCCAATAAGAAATTAGCCACTAAGGCACTCTGGTCCCTTTTGTGGGAAAATATAGACTAAGGCTTGGATATGACAGTATTCACTGCTACACTGCTACATCCTAAGTCTTTCCATAAGAACTTATGATGTATTATTTTTAAGAGAAAAATACATTATAAATTCATACTGATGTATCCAATTAAAATGTAAATTTACAAGGTGTTTCAAGTCTTGGCTGTTTCACTTTTCTCTTACTCTGAACATATTGGCTTTTAATGGCATTAATGTAATTGTTTGCTTAATCTTTTCTCTCTATATATGGTATAGTTTACAGTTTCTTTGCTAGTTATTCCCTCCTCCCCTCCATTTTTAAAATATATCCCACTAAAGATGGATAGTCAAATTTATCTTGTTAAGTCAATTAAAACATCCTCTTAAATGTGGTCCAGCCAATAATTTGATATCCAGTTAGGTTTATTTGTTCCACTTTTTTTCATTTTTAGGGACTAATCCTTTTTAATATCTGCTTTAATTTTCTTTTGTTTCATAATTATGCAAAACATTTCCATGGTTTCAAAGTTATAAAACAAGGTACATTCATAGGGATCTAGCTGTCAGCTTTATCCCTTTCAGCCCCTATTGTTGGTCGAGTCAGTTCTGACTCATAGCAGCCTTGTATAGCATTTCTGAGGTTTTAAACCTTCGTGGGAGCAGAAAGTCTCATCTTTCTCCCAGGGAACAGCTGGAGGGCTCAAGCCTCTAACTTTGTGGTTTGCAGTCCAGTGCTAATTGTATAGAGCCACCACATGCCCTCAAGCTCTTCTAGTAGCCATTTTTATTATCTTGGTTTTCCCTCCATTCTGTATGCCTGTCCCTATAGATAGTCTCTTCTTAAATGCAGATAGCATACTAACCATACTTCCACGCTGGTTTTTTGTTGTTGCTTTGTTTATACATTTACATGCTTTGTTTTTACATTTAACAATATATCCTAGAGATCACTCCACAGCAATTTATAGAAATTACCTCATTCCTTTTGATGGTTACCTAGCATTCCAATATATGAATATACCATAATCATTTCAATTAGTTCTCTATTGATGGACAGTTGGGTTGTTTCTAGATTTTTGTACTTCAAATAGTGTTGTATGAACAGATTGCACATATGTCATTTTATGTCTTACTAAGCATTCTTGTACAGGGTTGTATTCTTTCACCATACTTATTCAACCTGTATGCTGAGCAAATAATATGAGAAGCTGGGTTATATGAAGAAAAACGTGGCATCAGGATTGGAAGAAGACTGATTAACAACCTGCGATATGCAGATGATACAACCTTGCTTGCTGAAAGTGAAGAGGACTTACAATATTTAATGAAGAAGTTCAAAAAGCACCGTCTTTGGAATGGATTACATCTCAATGTAAAGAAAACAAAAATCTTCATCACTGGACCAATAAACAACATTCTTATCAATGGAGAAAAGATTGAAGTTGTCAAGGACTTCATTCTTCTTGGATCAACTATCAACACTCACGGAAGCAGCAGTCAAGAAATCAGATGGCATATTGCATTAGGCAAATCTGCTGCACAAAAGACCTTTTTAAAGTGTTGAAGAGCAAAGATGTCAGCTTGAGGACTAAGGTGTACCTGGACCCAAGCCATGGCATTTTCCATAACCTCATATGCATGCGAAAGCTGGACAGTGAATATGTAAGACCATAGAAGAATTGATGCTTTTGAGTTATGGTGTTGGAGGAGAATACTAAAAGTGCCATGAGCTGCCAAAAGAACCAAGAGATAGAAGGGTGTTGGAAGAAGTGCAGCCAGAGTGCCCCTTGGAGGCCAAGATGGCCAAACTTTGTCTCTCATACTTCAGACATATTGTCAGGAGGGACAAGTTGCTGGAGAAGCATATCATGTTTGGTAAGGTGGAGGGTCAGAGAAAAAGAGGAAGACCCCCAACAAGATGGATTGGCCAAGTGGCAGCATCGATGGACTCAAGCGTGGCAACAGCAGTGAGGTTGGCCCAGGATCAGGCACTGTTTCCTTCTGCTGTTCATAAGGTCACCATAAGTCGGTGCCAACTCAATGGCACCTAACAACAACAACAACAAGCATTCTTCGATCTGGATTCTAGAAGTGCTATTGTTGGATCAAAGAATAAATTCATATGTAAATTTCTGTCCTGGTATGGTGCTGCTGAATAAGTACTGGACTGCTAACCATAAGGTTGCTGGTTCAAACTCACCAAACACCCCTTGGAAACCATATACAGGGTTGCTATGAGTCAGAATCAACTCAATGGCACTTAACAACAGCATATCTATTTCCCAATAGAAAGTGTTGTCAACCACCTAGATGTTTGCCAGCCTGCTGGTGACAGAAGGCATCTTAAGAGTATGTGCTATCTTTCTTTCCTTTACCTTCACTACCCCTTTTTCTTTCTTATGTTCTTACTATGAATGAGGTTATGTACTGTAGTCCTTTAATAGGCTGGGTTCAGTCTGCCAGTCTGCCACACAGATTTTTGCCTTAAAATAGAGGCAACTGTTTAATCTGAACAAAAACAACCATAAAAACCTAGGCTCCCTGTCAAATAAAAAATACATGGAGTCATACTATTTCCGTCTGTTTAACAGCTATGCTTCTAACCAAGACGAATCATTATCTTCTATTTTCTGTCTTCCCACATGCAAAATTGCTTTCGAATATTGGCAGAGTAGACATACCTGCTTTTCAGTGGCAGTGGTGCATTTTCCAGTAAGTGGATTATTAAGGACTATGGTGTAGGTCATGGTCCTCAATTGATCACCTCCAGATTTTACATTCCAGGGAGTAGATACTATATCTAATCAGAAAAAACATAGATAATGAATTACTTGTAAAAATTTGAAGGAAATAACTATGGAATCAAAGAGGTAGCTTTAGAATTATTGGTGTGGTATTGTGGGTTAATGTGCTGGACTGCAAAGTCGGTTTTAACCACAAGGTAGGTAGTTCAAAGTTCACCAGCCGCTCCTTGGAAACCCTATACAGGGTCACTATGGGTCAGAACTAACTAAATAGCACTTAACAACAATAACAATATCCTTATAACTTGTATATTATAAGTTTAACATTAAAGAAAAGCGAGATGAAAGCACATTTTCTTATATGTGACACATTCCCCATCTTTTTTTCTTTTTTGAAAAGATAAAAATGAAAAATTGGCCCATCTGTGGGCTTCTTTTTACAATCCCAGTACCTATGAAAAGAAGTTAACGGTACCAGCCTTATCAGCACTTCAATATTCTCATCACTGAGTGAGGACAAATCTTGAAAGGCAGCTTACCTGTCATTATATAACAGTAAGATCTGGATCCTAACTTATAGAGAAATATGTCAAATTCACAATGTAATATTAACAGTTTGTCTGCTGACATCTTTAATCAAAGCAGGGAGATGAAATATAAGTTACTGCATAACCTTTTCTTTGTTAAGAAGAGTACAGGGTCATCCCTCTGTTTTGAACTGATACAAGTTACTGTTCAAAATTCTCTTTTCTTTGCTTTGAAACAAAACACATAAATAAAAACAGACTTTGAACAGAAATACAGCTTTGGAATACAGTACTACCCAGTGAAGGGCGTTGCATATAAGGCAAATAATAGAAAAGTACAGGGAAGAATATCATGACCCCTCTTCAAAGACCTACTACTGTGTTAGCACAAATGGAGTGAGGCAATTACTCAGTATGTTTGGCTGCTACTCAAACAGTCTTAAGCAGAGAAATCCCTAGCTCATCCATGATCTACCACCAAAAGAATGAAGCAAAACGTTATGATAGACCCAATTTATTTTATGCAGCAAGATAGGCCCAGAGATTTAGTGGGGGATCCCGAAGCTATTTTCTGAGTATCTTGTAAATCTTACAACTAAATTTAAAAAGTAACATCACAAAGGATACACAAACCAAGCCAGAGTGGCTAGAGGAACAGAAAATGCTTCTTGAAAGAAAGACCAGTAGGTAAAGAGCGGGTGGGGAAAAACCAGATTGTTTGGCTATTACAAGAACAAGCAAGCTGTTTGCCTGGGAGCCATCAAGTTACTTCAGGATAAACCCCCTTCCAAGACTGAAACTCAAAGGGAACACATGAGCAGGCTTATAAGCTCTGTGGTGACTGCACTGATCTACCTATGAATGGAAGTGGGGGAAAGACAGTAAAGAAGACATGGGTTGAGCTTGACCATGTTCCATAGACTCCTGTCGACCTGGAGATGAGAGAGAGAAAAGGAAGGGCTGGTCGGTCCGAAGTTTGTAAAGACTTGGGAACCCCTGAGCCCATGGACACTGACCTAACCACGGAAGGCTAAAGCTGAGAGTAAACTCCAGCTGATATGAAGTGGGGGAGGCACACAAGAATGCCTGTACCCATTTGATCTAGCCTGGGTGCTTGATGACCAAAGCTCAACTACAGGAAGATAAACAAATTCGATACAGGGAGCAAGTGTAAATTGCTACAATTTGATGAATCTGACCTTATCTTAAAGATGTAGTAGCACAAAATACCAACCAAGAGGGACGGAGTCTTCAAATCAAGGATCAAGCATATCCCCTCAGTACACTGGGTTAATAGGGACATGCAACTCAGACACTGGCTACCTAAAATGGAGTGGGGGCTATAAGTGGTTGTTTTACACATTTTCTTGAGGGAATTTAGTTTCAGAGTGAGTAGGGAAAGGTAGAATCCCCATTGAATAGTTACCATCTTGTCTAGATGGAGCAGGTGAAAGGAGATGGGGATAGTATTCTTTTGATTTAATAGTGAAAGGAAGCTCTGGTAGCGTAGTGGTTACGAATCGGGCTGCGAACCTTAAGGTCAGCGGTTCGAAACTACCAGCTGCTCCACGGGAGAAAGATGAGGCTTTCTACTCCCGTAAAGATTTACACCCTCGGAAACCCTGTACAGGATCGCTATGGGTCGGAACCGACTCGATGACACTTAACAACAACAACAACAACAACTGTTATCATGACTAATTGCTATTGTCACAATTGCAAAGGTAGAAGATGTGTAATAAAAATGGAGGAGTAGTTCATCTTACATTTCAGAACAGAGGACCCTAGGACCAGCAAGAGGGAAGAGCATGAGTGGAACGTGGGATCTTAACCAGAGAAGCAGCAACACCAGAGACAGAGGCAGAGGTGATGGCATGGAAAGATATGAGCATCTGAGGACTCTAGACTCATGGAAAGATAAATACTGTGTGCTGAGAGGTAGAGGGCTGGTTTGCAAAATGTGTCCTTTGGTTGTTTAAACGATTGTGCACTCTTTCTTGTGTGTTTCATTACAACAAAATAAGATGTGATTGGTTGAGTGCAAAATGATGTTCTGCCAATGTAGACTATCACTCAATTCACAGTAAAAGCTTTAAAAAAAAAAAATCACAAACCAAAGAACTTATTATCCAGGATTTACAATAATAATGATTGATTTAGGTATACAATAATGATTGCCATTTTTGTTAGTTTTATCCCAGGCTTCTTATATAAGGCACACAATTAACTCTAAAATACTTTTCAGAAGATCACTTTAGTCATCTGTCAGCCTGTCTCAGGAAAATGGTATAAAGAATCCACTGTTAATCAGAAGCAGGGAATTTAAAGATATTACTGAGTTGTGCTATTAGGACTACACACTATTCAATAACACAATCAATGATTAACAAAGACAAATGAAAGGTATCGGCATTCACAAATAAGTCATACGTGTATTTACCAGCAAGGCCACTGAGCATACTACTCCACATGATTGAGTTAACAGTGCCTTGGAATAGTCAATCCTCCAAGCCTGCAGTTAAGCTCATTGTAAAATAAAAAACCTAGAATGGAATTGTAAGAAAAAGGGCAACAGCAAACAAAAAGACACATGAACATTTCTTTATATATTGAACTGAAGTAATAACAGTGGGGATTACAGGACAAACACTTTAAGAATCTTTGATAGGACAGTTCTAAAACTGGTGAATCTAGGTGCAGGTAGATGAGTTTCACTAAAGTATTCATGAAACTTTTCTGAGGGTTTAGATTTTATCAAAGTTGAAAAGTTGGGTAACAGAGACTTAAACCTGAACTTTTCATTATAAAAATAATTTAGAATCATAGAACTGAAATAAAGATGTAAAAGAATAGCCATTTAAAAATTCCCTGATTTAAATACATAGATCCAGCAATCACCATTTTAATACTGGCAGTGGATCCAATTCACAAATAATCATTTAATTATATAATTTTTTTCTTTAATATCTTTTTA
>NW_006408579.1:12267151-12267649 GCF_000296735.1 Chrysochloris asiatica
TAGTCAATAAAGCACAGGTAAACATCTTTCTGATATGCTCTGCTTTCAGCCAAGACCCATCAAACATCAGCAATGATATCCTTCATTCCACGACCTCTCCTGAATCCAGCTTGAACCTCTGGAAGTTCTCTGTCAATATATGCTTGCAGCTGTGTCTGTATTGCCATTAGTAAAACTTTACTTGCATGGGATATCAAAGAGATTGTCCCATGATTTCTGCATTTCGTTGGGTCACCTATCTTTGGAATGGGCACAAATGCAGATCTCTTCCAATCAGTCAGCCAGACAGTTGTCTTCCAAATTTCTTGGCAGAGATAAGTGAGTGCCTTCTGTGCTGCCTCACTTTCTTGCAAGATTTCAATAGATGATAAAATGTTCTGAATTATGGCTGATAAAACATATTTGTGGCCTCACTATTTACTATGGATGAAGAAAAACGTGGCGTCAGGATTGGTGGAAGACTCATTAACAACCTGCAATATGCAGATGATACAACCT
>NW_006408579.1:12267749-12278000 GCF_000296735.1 Chrysochloris asiatica
TTATATTTTATGTGTAGAAATACAAATGTTATGTTGCTGCTATTTTTAAGTGCAGTCAAGTCAGTTTTGACTCATAGTGAACCTGTATAGGGTTTCCGAGGAGCAGCTGGTGGGTTTGAGCCATGAACCTTGTTGTTAGCAGTCTAGCAGTTATCCTACAGCACCACACCAAGAGTCCACAAATGTTAGTACCAGGGAACAAATTCTTATGATAGCAATATGGTGTGCAGTCATGAACAGATTTGCTCTTTTGAGCAAAACTTCTGACTACTTCTATGTCTAAACAGCAGCAACAGACCTATTGCAATGCAGAGCATTGTTTCAAATGACTCATCTACCCACAGTCTTTGCAACTCCCACTAAACAACATTTTAGGTCTGGGTAAGAGAAGGATTTACACCCTCGGAAACCCTGTACAGGGTCGCTATGGGTCGGAACCGACTCGACGGCACTTAACAACAACAACAACAAGAGAAGGTGAGAGAAGATGCTGATAGGATAATATGATTCAGTTGTGACTATTAACAGAGTTAATAGTGATGGTAATAATTTAGAACTCCAATATTGGGTAAAAAAAACAAGCTACCTCAAAAGTAGAACAAAAGAAGAACAAGGAGTGGACTGTATCCTTTGGACCCTGAGATCCCTGTACAATGAATCTCCTTGGCCCAGGAACAGAAAGCTGTAACAACAGAAGAGTGGCAGAGCAGTAGCAGCGGCAGCAGAACCAAGAGCCAGCATGAGAGGAAGTGGTAGACTTTCCAGCCTATTTAGCAATTAAAGCTTAAGTGACTCTGGGCAGGAGGCTTGCTTGCAGAGTGGGGCAGCTCCAGGCACTTAACTGGGGGAGCTAGAGTCGAGTGTCTTCAGAGTAACACTGATGGTGAAGTGATGTGTTCTGTGGGCATTTATCAGGAACCCTAAAAAAGCTTTGTAAGGCTGCTCAGGTAGAGAGAGGCCTACCTGTGGTAGACTTTAGTCGAAAAAGTATAAAAAAGTTTTTTACTAGAGAAATCAGTTAGACTCAATAAGGAGGCTTTCATTGATTGTGAGTTCAAAGCTTCTATTTTGTTAACCGTCTCAAATACAGTGGGCATGGCTGTGGAGAGGCTGTTCTGAATGGAAGAATTGTGCCCTGAGTAGTTCTGACCCTGAACTGTAACCTGTTAAGTTCCCTAATAAACCCCATAACTGTGATTATGGTGTCTGAGTTCTGTGTGAATTATCAAATTGCAATGACTTATCAAAATCAGATGAACAGACATGGAGCAAGTCAAGTTAAGTGACTTGAGGCCGAAGTCTTACTTTCAGCGTGGGGTGCCTCCAGGGACTTAATTTTGGTGACTAGGTTGCTGACCCACAGAGCTAGAGCCAATGCCTTTAGGCTGAAGCTTACGGTGGCATAGTATATCCTGTGGGCATATCTCAGCAGTCCTAAAAGAGGTTTGTAACATTGGCCAGGCAAAGAAAAACTGTTGAGGAGAAGCTCTTGTGACTAGAACAACTGTGTCCTGAGAATTTCTTACCCTGATTATAACCTGTTAACTTCCCTAATAAACCCCAACTGTGGGGAAAAAAAAGGAAATCAAATGAATAGAGTGCCCTGGTGAGGGATGGTTGTTCCTTTTGTTGGTAAGTGCTGTTGAGTTGGTTCAGATCCTTAGAGACCCTATATAGGGTTTCCAAGGAGTGACTGCTGAGCTTGAACTGCTGACCTAGCGGTTCAAACTAACTTTGCAGGTCAGTGCATTAACCCACAGTGTCACACCAGAGATGGTTAGTGTCACATTTTTTTGCACCTATACCTGTTTGGGTTTGGAATTAGCCATAAGCCTTAGCTTCAACATCAGATAGCATCAGTCATATGCATGTGTTGTTGTTGTTATGTGCCGTGGAGTTGGTGCCGACTCATAGTGACCCTCTACAGGGTTTCCAAGGCTGTAAATCTTTATGGGAGCAGAAAGCCTCATCTTTCTCTCATGTAACAGCTGGTAGTTTTGAACTGCTGACCCTGAGGATAGCAGGCCGACTTGTAATCACTACGCTACCAGAGCTCCTTATAGAAGCCAGATATAAAATGAGACAACAACTATAACCATGGACCAGAAAACAAACTAGCTAGCTCCTCATATGGCTTTTTGGACACAGAAATGGCAGTGTATGAAGGAACATTATCTTATAAAAGGGAAATCATGTATCCAAATCTTCTGAAAAATACAGTCTCCAGGTGAAGAATGAATAGCATAAAAATACAAAATAGATTCAGAACAGATATATAAAGCTAAGTATATGCTACTGAGTGAAGGGGAAACTTTTTCTCTCTCAGATCATCCACATCTTTAAAGTCTGGAGATCAGAATAAGATAAACATTTATTTTTAAACTATGAAACCCTTAATATAATCACAATTCAGTTAGTAGCTATTAGCTACAAATTTTTTTTCTACTAAACTCTGAATACTAAGTAGCATTTTTTGTACCTAGAATATATATCAACAGTATAATTTCTGAACACATAACAATGTTTATGCAAAATCTGCTGATAAAGAAATATATGTTGTTGTTATTAAGTACTGTCAAGTCGGTTCTGACTCATAGCAACCCTGTAGAGGGTTTCCAAGAAGCAGGTGGTGAATCTGAACCACCGATCTTGTGGTTCAAACTGACCTTGCAGTCCAGTGCTTTATCCCGCAGCTCCACACCAGGATTCGTAAAGAAATATCTGGGGGCTAATAAAATGGCCAGATTGTAAGATATATTTAAATTGACCAAAGAATAACTTTGACTTAATGTCAAATGACTCACCTGTTTTTGCTGTTTTTTTTTGTTTGTTTGTTTTATACAGCAAGGTAAACTATATGCTCTCAAAATTTATAAAATATCTTGAAATACTAGGATAAACTGAGCTTTAAATGAACAATAACTGTATTTGAGACGTTTAACAAAATGTGTGTTAAAAGCTTCTAATCAATGAAGACCTTCTGACTGAGTCTAACTAAATTCCTCAGTGGAACACTTTTTTGTACTTTTTCTACTGAACTCTGTAGCCTCAAGTATATGGTTCCATGAATTTCCACAGAGGAGATATAACTTTATAACACCACTTGGCTCAAGGTACACAAGAGTTTTACTGGCCTCCCAGACACTCTCCCCAGTCTTTACACATCCATCCCTCCACACCAATAAGCACACTATTGTGACTGTATCTCCACAAATTAATAGTTTTGCCTGGGTTTGAACTTTATAAAATGGAATAATATCATCTGCACATACAGGTACTATGCCTGGCTTCATTTGCTTAACGCACATCCATGAAATGAACTCACTGTTATAAATACCAGAAGTTTGCTTCTGTGTGAACATACACAACTTGTTTATCCATTCTATTACTGATAGACTTTGGGGCCCTTTTGAGTCATTGGCTACTATAAATAATGCTACTGTGAACACTGTAGTACGTCATTCAGTCCATGTTATATGTGTGATGAGTGTATGGTATGGATTCAGAGTGAATGCTTATGTTCAACTCTAGTAGATACTTTCACACAATTGTTTACATTGTTATATCAATTTATACTCACCAGCATCTGCCAGCATCTAGTTATTCCATAATACAGCCTGTTTGAACTAAATAAATAAATGTAGTTTTCAAGGGTCTGTGGTTTAATTCAATAAAGTAAGTGTAAGCAGGACCTGACTAATTCAACAATTACACTATCTATCTACACATGAATTTAACCCAAACATTTAAACACCAGCTTATATATCACCATAATAAAATCAAAGTATGTCCAATGTTGTTTATCTTTTCTCTAACAATATAAATCAGTTGATACAGGTTTAAATTGCTAAGGATAATAAAATTCTATCAAATTTGTTATTAAGTAAGAACAAAAGAACCCACCTAATATATTCCTAGAACTGGCAAATCTCTGCATAAAGTGTGAGTTGGTGAAGAGCAATTCAAACATTCTCTCAGCGCTGATATGAAAAACACGGTTAATATAAAGTCTTCCATGAAGATCTTTCTCTGGAATATTATCTGGTCGGGGGAGGGCAACACAGAACCAAAGCAGAAGTTAGCAATAAAACCTTGTCTGGGAAGGGACAGAACATTTCTAAATGTGATTATAGTGAACAGCAGACTCTAGCACACTATGAGAATTCCAAAGTGGAGTTATACACATATATGCTCTATATTATACATAGAGTTAATTAAACGATGTATGATCAACATTTCAATTGCTGAAACCCAAAAGATGTAGAAAAATTTAGCTTTAAACAGAAAAATATCAATTTCCATAATGTATCACTCAAATGGAGTTCTGGTGTGGTGCTGTGGGTTAATGAGCTAGACCACAAGGTCGGTTTGATCTGCAAGGTCTGTGGTTCAAGCTCACTAGCCACTCCTTGGAAAAACTATACAGGGTTGCTATGAGTCAGAAGCAACATGATGACACTTAACAACATCATCACTCAAAAAGACCTTGGATGATGTTTCAAATATGACAAGGGTAACACAGTGTGGCATCTACCACAGCAATCAGTAGATCCTATTTCTGAATGCTCATATAATCAACTAATACTGAAGCATTAATGGACATAATGTCCACTGTGCATACACTCTTGCTAGCCTGACTAATGATCCAACATGACTTAAGGCTGACTCCCCCAAGACAAGGATCACATGTTCCCAACCTATTCTCAGTGTTGTTGTTGTGTGCCACAAATCAGTTCCAGCTCATGACAACTTGTGTATGGTTTCCGAAAGTGGCTTGTGGGTCTGAATTGTCAACCTTGTGGTTACCAGTCCAGTGATTATCCTACAGTGCCACACCAGGGCTCAATATCGATTCTTAATATCACTCATTAAAAGAACTCAGAAATCCTTTTTTGAAAAGTATTCCTCGAAATGAAATAAAGCCCAATGGAATATTACATTTTGGAGGAAACTGATAATGAAAGTGACATTAAAAACTAGTAGTAACAAATAGAAGCAGTATCTACTGTTTCATGTAGCCCCTAGAAACAGTATATAAAATAGTCCATAACTATACAGTGCTTGGAGTCCTGGTGTAGCACTGTGGGTAATGCACTGGGCTACAGGGTCAGTTTGAACCACAAGGTCAGTGGTTCAAGCTCACCAGCTGTTCCTCGGAAACCCTGTACAGGGTGGCTTAAGAGTCGGAACTGACTCAACAGCATTTAGCCACAAAAAATATAGTGCTTACTATGTCAGACATTGTGATAACCTTGTAAATATTAACTCATTTTATCCTCACATCAATCCAATAGGAACTATTATCACCTTCATTGCAGATGAGGAAACCGAGGCACAAAGAGAAGTAAATTGCCAAGGCTCCATGGCTAGTGAGAAACAGATCTGGAATTTGAATCCACTCCACCACCACAGCACACATATTTTATTCTATTTCATACTACCAGAAGGAGTTTAATTTAGATTAAATTTAGTAAATACCAAAGTTTACTACAAAGAATCATCTAAAAAAAAAAAAAAAAAAAAGCAGCAGGAAATAGGAGCCTGGGGAAATAAAAGAAATGGTACAGTATCAAGTAATCCAATTTTAATTATTTCATGACCAAAATTATTTATTCTTACTTGAAGATTAATGAGAATTATGACAAAAGCTGCCCAAATGTCAGAAACCAAGCTATGTAAAGTATCTGTCAATATTAATCCAAGAGAAGCAGTCTGGTAAAGTAAAACGGTGTTAGTCTGAGAATCAGAAAAACTCTTCCAACTCCAGCTTTGCCCTTGACTATCTCTCTCCGTCTCATTAAATGGTCTATGTTTCTCTATTTGCTACATGTATAGAGAACTTAGGGATATCACGATTGACCTTCTTGCTACAACAATATTACATGTAGGCAAAAGTATTTACTGCAACTTCAAAGAATGATCCCTTCAGCGAATCACTGACAACAGGCAATTTGCTAAGGTTTTGTGAAAAGGTCACGTAGGTTGGCAAATAGTTTTTGGGGTTTTGTTTTTTGTTTTACACAGAAGCAATACATACTCATTGTAAAAAATTATTAATATAATTACAAAGAATGTAAAATACTACTGGCGATTGTACTGATCTTGCTTGTTTTCTTCACAGAATCAACCCTGATTTTGTCATTTTATTTTTACTGCCTTATTGACTAGTTTATTGTCTCTCTTCTGCATTTGCCTTGTAGAGATCTTGCTCTGTATAAGGAAAGAGTTGGCGGTCTTTTCCTGTAAAGATAACAGTCATAGAAACCCTATGGGACAGTTCTACTCTCTCCTACAGAGTTGCTGAGTCAGAACACAGCAATAAAAACCTGATTTTTTCCAGTAATTTCCTTTTCCTGTACTGGGATCCAAACCCAAATATATTGTATTTAGTTGTTTCTTGTCAAATGCCACCGAATCAGTTCTGACTAATAACGACCCTGTAGGAGCAAATAATAGATGTAGGAGCAAGTACCGACTCGATGGCACCTAACAACAACAACATCATTCACGGGCCATACAAAATTCTCAATTTAAAAAATTAGTCTGCTATATTTGGTCAAAGATATAATTAACTCATCCTTAACGTGAAAGCTGGAACTGTGGTTGTCTTGGCAGGGCCAGGCATTCCTCACCCCTGCAAATATAGTTTCCAAGGAACAGCTGGTGGATTTGAACCATGGACCTTGAGGTTAGCAGTTCATTGCTTATCCTACAGCATCACACCCCTTAGTCTCCTCTAATCCATGACACTGGGTCAGTCTTTTCTGGGTTTTGTTGTTGTTGTTGTTGTTATGATCTTGACATATTTGAAGAATACCTGTCAGGTACTTTGTAAAATGTTCTTCAGTTTGGAGTCATCTGATATTTTTTCTTGATTAGACTAAAGTTTGTAGATTTTTGTAAAACTACTACAAAAATGAAGTGCACTTCTCTTCAAAAAGTCAGTGGGAACATGGCATCAACATGACTTAAAATAATGAACCTCCATGGCTTGGGTAAGGTAGTATATCTGGCAAGCTTCTCCAAGTAAAGTTATTCCTTTCTATATGGTAGTGTAGTGGTTACAAATTGGGCTGCTAATCACAAGGTCAGCAGTTCGAAACTACCAGTGGTTCCACAGGAGAAAGATGAGGCTTTCTGCTCCTGTAAATATGTACAGCCTTGGAAACCCTTATGCAAGGTTGCTATGAGTCAGAACTAACTGCATGGCATACCACCACCACCATATTCTACTCAGACTCCCTTTGTGGCACTGCAGGATAATTCGCTGGACAGTAAGGTCAGTTTGAACTGCAAGGTCGGGGTTCAAATCCCTTAGCCACTCCTTGGAAACCCTATACAGGGTCACTATGAGTTGGAACTGACTCAACAGCACTTAACAACAATATATTCTATTCAGACTCCTGGTGTGATGCTTTTAGGATCAGCACTGGACTGTGAACCACAAGGTTGACAGTATAAACCCACCAATAGCTCCTCGGAAACCCTATACAGGTCTTTATGAGTCAGAACTAACTTGATGGCACTGAAAAATACCATATTCTACACCGACTGGATGGCACTAGCAACAGTAGCAACAAAAGTTAAACCCATACTCAAGGAGAGGAGAATTAAGTTCCACCTAGATGTAGGAACATCTACTACTCTGTTGTTATTGTCAAGTGCCACATCAGAAGTCCTCTACGACAATAAGACCCGCAAAGGTTGGAACCTGTGAAGGTGGACACCTGTCAGAAAGGATTAAGCAAATATTTTCCACCAAAACTACTGACAGAATATAGTAAGACTGCATGTACCCTGTCAAAAGTGGAAACCCTATGGAACCTGAAAAATATGACAGTTTTAGCTCTCATAAATCTCACTATATATAACTTGAAATTCTGTAATAAAGATTGTGCTTCCTCATCCACTTATGTATTTATTCAATCATCTGTTTAAATCAGTGCGGACTCAAGCATATTTATTTTATTCTTTAGGTTATAATCCATTACTATTACTTCTGTAATTTGATCATTGGAAGCTCTTTCAGGTTCAATACTGTGTAGGGCTCTAATACAGAGTACACATAGACTATCAAACATTTCAAGAATTGCACAAACAAAAGAAGACACAATAAATGATTGGAACACACTAAAAATTAGAAACATGTACATCAAAAGATTTCACCAAAAGAGTGAAAAGGAAGACCACAGAATGGGAAAAAAATCTTTTTCAATGACATATCAGACAAGGGACTAATCTCTAAAATTTATAGGAAACTACAACACCCCTACTGAAAAGACAAATAACCCAATTTAAAAATGGGCACGGGACACGAACAAATACTTAACCAAAAAAGACACATTAGGGCATCCAACAAGCATGAAGAAATGGACATGATCATTAGCCATTAGAGAGATACAAATGAAAACAACAATGAAATATCATCTTACACCAGCAATAACAGCAAAGTTCAAAAATGCAGAGAATAATAAATGCTGGCAAGGATGTGGAGAGACTGGGACCCTGCTACATTGCTGGTGGGAATATAAAATGGTTCAAACACTCTGGAAAATGGTATGACGCTTCCTCAGAAAGTTGAAAATAGAAATAATCAATCGATCCAACAATTCCTCTACTTGGCTTATATCCATAAGAAATATGAGCCAGAACATGAATAGATATATCCACACCAATGTTTATCACAGCACTATTCACAATAGCAAAACAGTGGAAACCGCCTAAGTGTCCATCAACAGAAGAATGGATAAATAAACTTTGGTAAATACACAAAATGGAATATTATGCTACCTTGAAGAATAAAAAAGAAGCTGCAAACCACTGCATAACATGGATGAACCTTGAGGACATTATACTGAGTAAAATTTGTCAGTCACAGAAGGACAAATATTGCATAGAACCATCATTGTAAAAGCCTAAGGAAAGATACCCATACTAACAGAAGAAGAAAAAAGTTCTTTGTTGGTTACCAAGTGAGTGGGAGGGGACGGTAGAGCACACAAGTTAGGGGATAGACAGACACATCATAGTTCAGGTGTTGGAGAGGGCAATATACAAGGAAGGGGAGGGCAATACACAAGAAGGGGAAGAGGGATGGGAGACCAAGAAAGATAGGGGAACACTTAGGCAGGTTTGCATAGGCTAAATGTAAATAGTGATGTATGCTCAACCTTGGAACAAAAGAGCTCTGTGATACAAGGATAGAGGCATAAGCAGAATGGGTAAAAGAGGGGAAATAATGTTAAGATGCTTGACTATCTTATGAATGTTGGTTGCCCTTGCCTACTATTGTAAAATAGACACTTGAGAGGGATAGAAAGGAATATCAGGAAATGTGATTACAGAAAGCTTGTAAGCCTGTCTTCAGTCTATAAGTGACTGGAATACCTAAAAGGGATTCTAGAACTTGTCCAGTGAAATAGGCTTCTTGCGGAGCCTTTGTAGTGTGTAGGACCTTAGATGTAATCCTGATCCCCATCCAGAACCTTCTGAGGTAGGACACTCTCACTTGAAAGGACATGCAGATCAGCCTAGAGTGGCTAGAGAAAAAGAAAATACGTCCTGAAAGAAAGACCAGCAGGAAAAAACAAAAACAGAAGTCTGTGTGGCTATTACAATAACAAGCAAGCTGTTTGCCAGGGAGCCATCAAGGCAAGCAATCATGTCCTTTCAAGACAAACCCCCCTCCAAGACTGAAACTATAAAGGAACACATAAGCAGGCATGTAAGTTTACTGGTGACCGCTTTGTTCTAAATGTGAGTGGAAGTGGGGGAAGGTCAGTAAAGAAGATATGGGCTGAGTTCCACCAAGTTCCACAAACTCCTGTCAACCTTGAGAGGAGAGAGAAAAGAGGAAGGCTTGCTTGGTCAGAAGTTTGGGGAGATTTGGTAACTCCTGAGCCCATGGACAGTGACCTAGCCACTGAGGGCTAGAGCTGAGGGTGAAGCGTCCAGCTGATATGAAGTGGAGGAATATGCACAAGAATGCCCAAGCTTGCAGACAGTACGCATTTGACCTAGCTTTGGTGGTTTGATAACCAGAGGAAGATAAAGAAATTTGATAAAGGAAGCAAGTGTAACTTGCTACAATTTGATGAACTTGACCTATATTTATGGATGTAGTATTTCAAAACACCAACCGAGAAGGAAAGAGTCTTCATATCAATGATCAAGCCTATCCCCTCAGTATACAGGGTTGATAGGGACAGGTAACTTAGACATTGGCTACCTAAAATGAGGGGTGCCTATAAA
>NW_006408579.1:12281312-12291908 GCF_000296735.1 Chrysochloris asiatica
TGTCATGCTGGATAAGGTGGAGGGTCAGAGAAAAAAAGGAAGACCCCCAACGAGATGGATCAGCCAGGTGGCATCACTGATGGCATCAAGTGTGGCAGCGGTAGTGAGGTTGGCTCAGGATCGGACATTGTTTCGTTCTGCTGTGCATGGGGTCACTATAAGACGGTTCTGACTCGATGGCACCTGACAACAACAACATTACAAATTAACAACATATTTTGTGCATGTACGTGTGGCAAAAATATACATAGCAATCCAATTGCCAACTCAACAACTTTTACATGTGTATTTCAGTGACAATATTACACCTTGTATATAAATTTGTTTTAGGATGTAAGAATATGTAACTATTTCCCCTTGAGATTATTAATTTATAAAATTCACAGTACTTTAAAGCCACCTATCCAAATTATAAGGAGCCCTGAACATGAAGGGTTTAAGTACTCGGCAGCCACTGCACGGCTGGCAGTTCAAATCCACTCAGCAACTCTACAAGAGAAATACCTGCTCTCATAAAGAAGACAGCCTAGGAAACCCTATGGTACAGTTATACTCTAAATCAACTCAACAGCATCTAATAACAGAATAATCCAAATTATGGAATAAATAGTATTGTTGTAATATATTAAAATTAACATATGGTACTTGCTCAACCCATTAACTGGTCATTAGTTTTAAGAAGAAGCAATGTTTTAAACATATCAGTTTGAAAGTGGATAATGAAAATGGTGGGAAAAGTTAGAGAAACCTAGAAGAATATGCATATAAAGGAAACTGAAACCAGAGGTTGGCAGTTTTGTGAGGGCACATGAAAAATGTACTAGGTAGATAAGAAGTTGGTCTGGAAGTTTGAGTGACTAAGGACATACAATATGACTTCTCTTTCATTTTCTAAAAACTGGTGGCCTGCTGTTTTCGTGACTCAGATTGAGAACATTTCTTTACAACTGAAAAAACAAACTCAATATGAGAATGCTGTGCAAGACTTCAACTCAGGTAGTTGGTTGATCTCATGGCTGCTTCTCTGATGTCCTTAATCTATTTCATGGCTTTTCCTCTGGTTTTCCCAAGAGGTCAATTTATTCTCACCTGTTTACAATAATAAAAAACAATCTCTGGCATTCTGATTCTTCTTTAGCTTGACTTGGCTTTGCCTCTAATTCATCTTGTTCTGTCAGCTATACATGGATTCTAGTTTGGTTGTTCTTACGTGTCCCTCTCCAGTCTAATCTTTGCTTCAGACCTAGTTTCTATTCTCAGTACATTTGACTTTGGTTAGGGAACCCAGTCATACCAAATTCTAGCCCAGCTATGCCAAACTAAATTTAATATGGGTTCTCATGACGTAGCCCAGGTGTCTCATACCCTCAGCCAGTTTGTCAGCTTCCATTCATGACTCTACTTCTGAGGCAGATGTTTCACACTGCCTATCTATGCCATCAGAGCAGGACAGATGAAGGAAGTAAATACTAACATCAGGAATGGTATATTCTCAAAAACATAGCCATAATTTCCTGTTACATATGGGTATGGATACATTTTGTCAGTTAGTTTTCACAAGCCAGGAAGCTCCCAGCACCAGGTACTCTAAACTCATCCCCCAAACTAGTCAAGTAGTACAGGTAAGGGTACATCTATCAACAACAACCCTTTAGATAAACAAAGAAGTTGTTACCACATTGTGGTTGTTGTTTGGTGCTGTTGTTTCAGACCCTATGCACAACAGAATGAAACACTGCCTGGTCTTGTGCTTTTCTCACAGTTGTTATGTTTGGGCCCATCGTGGCCGTCACTGTATCAGTCCATTGCACTGGGGTCTTCTTCTTTTTCCCTGATTCTCCACTTTACCAAGCATGATCTCCTACTCCAGGGACTGGTCTCTCCTGACAACATGTTGAAAGTACAAGAGACAAAGTCTTGCCATCCTTGCTTCCAAGGAGCATTTTGACTGTACTTCTTCCAAGACAGATTTGTTTGTTCTGACAGTTCATTGTACTTACAATATTGTCTACCAACACCATAATTCAAATGCATCAATTCTTGTCCAGTCTCCCTTACTCATTGTCCAACTTTCACATGCGTATTAAGCAACTGAAAATACCATGGCTTGGGTCAGGAGCACTGACATCTTGGATCTTGAACACTTTAAAAAAGTCTTGTGTTGCAGATTTACCTAAGGTGATAGATATGTTATTCGATTTCTTGTCTGCTGCTCCCATGAGTGTGGATCCAAGAAAAATGAAGTCTTTGACAACTTCAATCTTTTCTCCATCTATCATGATTTTTTTTGTCCATTTGTGAGAATTTCTGTTTTCTTTACAATGAGGTGAATGCCATACTGAAGGTTGCAGTCTTTGATTTTCATCAGTACGTATTTTAAGTCCTCTTCATTTCCAGTAAGCAAAGTTGTACCATCTGAATATTGCAGGTTATTACTGAGTCTTCCTCTGCTTATGATGCCATGTTTTTCTTCATATAATCCAGCTTTTCAGACTATTTGCTCAGCATACAGATTGAATAAGTATGGTGAAAGAATATTACCCTGGTGCACATCTTTCCTAATTTTAAACCATTCAGTATCCCCTTTCTGTTCTAATGATTGCCTTTTGGTCTATGTACAGGTTCTTCATAAGCATTATCATATAAGCTTAAATTAGTAATATGGTCTAACAGATTATAATATAATACTTAGCTTTTTTTTTTTTTTTTTTTTGCTCAGAAGTTGGGAGCCTGGAACCATTTCTGTTGTTAGGTGCCATCGAGTTGGTACTGACTCATAGCGACCCTATGCACAACAGAACAAAACACTGCCCGATCCTGGGCCAATCTCATAGTTTTTGCCACACTTGAGCCCACTGATGCTGCCACTTTGCCAATCCTTCTCATTGGGGTCTTCCTCTTTTTCTCTGACCCTCCACGTTACCAAACATGATATCCTTCTCCAGCAACTGGTCCCTCCTGACAATATGTCCGAAGTATGAGCAATGAAGTGTGGCCATCTTGCCCTCCAAGGAGCACTCTGGCTGCACTTCTTCCAACATAAATCTGTTGGTTATTTTGGCAGCCCATGGCACTTTCAGTATTCTCCTCCAACACCATAACTCAAAAGCATCAATTCTTCTATGGTTTCCTTATTCACTGTCCAGCTTTCGCATGCATATGAGATTTTTGAAAATACCATGTATTGGATCAGGCGCACTTTAATTCTCAGGCTGGCATCTTTGCTCTTCAACATTTTAAAAAGGTCTTGTGTGCAACAGATTTGCCTAATGCAATATGTCGTTTGATTTCTTGACTGCTGCTTCCATGAGTGTTGATGGCTGATCCAAGAAGAATGAAGTCCTTGACAACTTCAATCTTTTCTCCATTGATTGAAGTTGGTCCAGTGGTGAGGATTTTTGTTTTGTTTACATTGAGAAGCAATCCATACCTAATAGACCATTTCTAGGAGTACCAAAATTTCCTAGAATAAAGTACCTTTCAAACTTGGTGGGTTCTAAACTGTCCAGTGTAGACTGAGAGCACTAACACAGTAGTTCATCAAAGCAGATCCGAGTCTAACTTTGCCTATATGGGCTTCAGCTAATTTTCACATGGAAAGGGTTGGACTAGATGTTAATTTCTGGTCCCTGTAAGACATTTCATAAATCTCTGTTTTGTTGATTCCTCTCAGGGATACACAGGTCTAGAGGGAGTCTGTAAGACTGTTTTCTCATTTTCTTACTGAGCCTGCAAACAATGGAGGGCTCAAAATACTAGAACTTTAAATAAAATTATGCTTGGGTTAAAGATGCCCTTTGTCACACATCTGACTCCTCCCCAGTTCACTGATTTCAAGTGTCCACACAACTTCACAACTTCAAGAAAATAAAAATTAAATTCATCACGTTGTTGTTATCTGTTATCAGTTCCACCCCCAACTCACAGGGTCCCCATGCACAATGGAAGTAAAGGCTGCCAGGCCTTGCCCCACCCCCACGATCAGTTACATGGGGACTGGACTAATGTAATCCATAGAGTTTCCATTGCCTAATTTTCAGAAGCTGATAGCCAGGCCTTGTGTCCTAGTTCATCTCATTCTGGAATCGCTGGTGAAATCTGTTTTGAATCATAACAACACACAAGCCTCCACTGACAGATGGGTCATAGCTGTGCTTGAGGTACATTACTTGTGAACTGAGCACAGGTCCCCTACATGGAGAGCAATCATTCTACTACTGAATTATCACTGCCTAGATTCATTATGTTGTTGTTGTTATTGCTAAGTGCTATCAAGTTGTTTCTGACCCATAGCAACCCTGCATAGGGTTTCCAAGGAACAATTGGAGAGTTTGAGCCACCAACCTGTGGCTAATAGTCCAGTGTTTAACTTACTGTCTCACACCAGAACTCCAGATTCATTATAATGCCCTCTTAAGTCCTGGCGTGACACTGTAGGATCAGCACTGGACGGGAAGGTTGCTTTGAACCACAAGATCAGTGGTTCAAACCCACCAGCTACTCCCTGGAAACCCTATAAAGAGTCGCTATGAGTCGGAATTGACTTGGCAACACTTCACAACAACAGCAATATACATGATAAGTTCAAGGCTTGGGAACTGCTTAGGGACAACAGGAGGAGTTCGTGATTTGTTCTCTAGTGACAACCTAAAAATAAAAAGTGTCATTCCATATACCTCTAACAACACCTCCACAAACAAAGGGCTGAATGTTTTATAAAGTTCTTAATGCTATAAAGCCAAAAACAGTCTTCACAGGGGCACCAGCAAGAAGCAATGTGTGATTGGGGCTTACTGGTCAAACAGAAGCTATACCATGATTACTATAAATTTCTAGATATGTACCCAATTACATGAGTTTTAGCATTATCCTTTATATGACTTATCATTAACATTAGCTTAATATGAACTCAAAAATCAAACTGCTTTTTAAGGACCATTCTTTTGGGAGAACAGGTGAGAAAGAAGGAACAACAAAACATTCTTGTCTTCGTGTCACTTACCTATTTGGCCACTGGGTGCCAGAGCAGATCTTCCTAAAGTTCACTCAGGGTATAACTAACTCATGCCTTGCTTACATGAACAGTAATAGCACTCATGAGGCCTCTAATTAATCATGAGTTTGAGCCTTTTGAAAATTTATTCTCAACAATCTCTTCAAAGGAATTCAACAATTGCCTTCTTGATGCATTCTATGATTGTTTTAGGAACTGCTGTTGTTTGCTATCAAGTTGGTTTCGACTCATAGTGACCCTGAATAGGGCTTCTGAAGAGTGACTGGCGGGTGTGAATTACCAGCTTTGTGGTTACCAGTCCAGTGCTTACCATACACCACCACAAAATTTTAGGAACTTACACGGATTTATTTATGTTTATAGGGGTTTCCGTTAGAGTGAAAAGAATTCAGTGTTCCTGAACCAAGCAAGTCTATTCTAGATAACAAGTGGACTAGAAAACAGTCATGTCCAACAAGTCCAAACTGCCATAAAGATCCCATTGCTAATCGTTTCAGCACTGCTAGTATGGAAAAGGATACACCAAGAACCATTGATGCTATTGCCTTCCCTGATATTTGACAGTAGTCACTCCCCTTGCTCTTTCTCAAGGTCTCCCCACTTCACTCATAATCTGGAAACATCAAAAATTCTTCCTTAAATGCCCACTTTATAAGTATGGTAAGCCCTGGTTACTAGTACTTCCTTAGAAAAAGTAGAGATAATATAACTTGCTATACAAGTTGCCTGTGAGCAACTACTTTTTATTTTCATTACATTCTCTACTTTTGCATTTCTCTTTTTGGTATTTTGTTTTGGTGGTTACAAGAAGGTAACACAACTATAATGTTTATAACATGTGCCTGAAATCTGAAACACAAGAAATATCCTTTTTATTATTTCTTTCTCAATCCTAATAGCACATGTGCTTTGGAGGTTTTAAAAAAACAGAATTTTACATTAGAGAAGGCACATTCATAGAGTAAACTTACATTTATATTAAACTGTTGGGAAATCATTTACTTTGACTAACTCAGTATGGCACAGTATTATTATTAACTATGCATTATATGCAATGCCGCTAGAAATACCTCCTTCTCACATCTACAAGGAGCTCTGGTAGCGTAGTGGTTAAAAAGCGGGCTGCTAACCTCAGGGTCAGCAGTTCGAAACTACCAGCTGTTCCATGAGAGAAAGATGAAGCTTTCTGCCCCTGTAAAGATTTACAGCCTTGGAAACCCTATGCAGGGTCACTATGAGTCAGAACTGACTTCACGGCACATAACAACGACAACACATCTATAAAATGCAGACAATGAATCAGGAAATTCCTGGCCTCTCTCTACCCCTTGGGAATCCTGTTGTGGCTTTGCAGGATAAGCACTGGACTGCTAACAACATGTCGATGGTTCAACCCCACCCGCAACTCCTTGGAAAAGGTATACAGGGTTTCTATGAGTTGGAGTCAACTCGATGGCACTTAACAACTCTACCCATTAATTCACACCATTCATTGGGAGGTGATTAGTAAATGTGGGGAAAGTGCAAAGGACAGGGTTGGCATACCTCTTTCCTATTTTTCTTCAGGGATCTGGCTGCCCACAGAAGCTAATGCTCCTCCAGAAACAATCTGCCCTACACTTGGGATGGAGGTCAAGTAGTGTCCACAACTGTGTGGTTCAGCATTTCTCAATTGACGGCTCATTCAGCAACTGTTTATCTCTCAAACACACACCTACGTACTCTAATTTCATCACTCTTAGTATTAGAGTTGAGGTCGCTGTGGGTTGAACCGACTCGACGGCATTTAACAACATCTTGATCTCTATCTGGCCTGCTGTTTGATTTTTTTTCCAATCTGATTGTGATTTAGGTGGTCAAGAAGAGATACTATTTTCTAAGCCCCCTCAAGACCTGATATTTATAGGGATTCAGGGATTATAATACATAATGAAATAAAAATATCACCCAGAATGCTTTAGAAATTCAGCAATCACGATTCTGATAAATTTTATCATCACATTGAATTAAACCAAATCTGCTAAGTTTCCAAAACAAATAAGTCGATTTTAATGTATTATAGAACATTATTATCAATAGTCTTTCTAACAAATGATAACTATAGCATGCATCTCCAAAAGTGGACCGAAATTTCATGCAAGTTGATCCCAGTAGAAGCAAAGTAAATTCAGAACTATGGACTGTCTATGGTCCTGCTTTCAAAAACTCCAATTTGTCTAAAATATAACAACTTGAAAGTTAAAAGCTTATGTCTTCACACACTCAAAAAAATGTTGAAAATTCTTCTGAGTAACATGACTGAATTACCTTAGAACCTCATTTCCTAACTAAAACATTCCTAGAATTTTTGAGACTCTTATTCACTCATTTCTGGAAGCTACTCAATAATTTCCACGACTTGTCTGTCAGTTTGTTGTACTGTGGTGGCTTCCATGTTGCTGTGATTCTGGAAGCTATGCCACGGGTATTTTAAATACCAGCAGAGTCAATCATGGGGAAGAGGTTAGGTTCCAGTTGAGCTTTTAGTTAAAGACAGACAAGGAAGAAGAAGAGACAGAATACTTCTGATTATTTAGTCACTGAAAACCTTATGAATAGCAATGGAACACTGTCAGCATCAGAATATTTAAATACTGAAATATGATACAGAGCACGAGAATATTGTCAGATATAGTGCCAGAAGATGAGTCCCTCAGGTTGTAAGGCACTCAAAGTACAATGGGGGAAGAGTGGCTTCCTCAAAGTAAAATTGACCATGATGACACTAATGGAGTAAAGCTTCTCAGACCTTTATTTTCTGTTGGAGCACAACTCAAAATGAGGAGAAATAGCTGTAAACATCCATTAATAATTGGAACATGTAATGTACAAAGTATCACACTAGTAAAATTGGAAATTGTCATCAAAGAAATGAAATGCATACACATCAGTATCTGGTGAGCTGACATGAACTGGTATTAGTCATTTTGAATCTGACAATCACATGGTTTACTATGCTGGGAATGGCAAATTGAAGAGGAATGATATTACATTAATATTCTAGGAATTAGTGCACTGAAATGGACAGGTATTAGACATTTTGAATCTGACAATCATATGGTTTACTATTCTGGAAATGGCAAACTGAAGAGGAATGGCACAGCATTCATTATCAAAAAGAACATTTCAAAATCTATCTTGAAGTACAATGCTGTACATGATAGGATAATATCCATACACCTACAAGGAAGACAGATGCTTTCTGAGTTATGGTGTTGGAGAATATTGAAAGTGCCATGGGCTACCAAAAGAACCAATATATCCATTTTGGAAGAAGTGCAGCCAGAGTGCTCCTTGGAGGCCAAGATGGCCAAACTTCATCTCTCATACTTCGGACATATTGTTAGGAGAGACCAGTCGCTGGAGAAGGATATCATTTTTGGTAAGGTGGAGCGTCAGAGAAAAAGAAGAAGACCCCCAATGAGATGGATTGGCCATGTGGCAGCATCAGTGGGCTCAAGCATGGCAACAGTAGTGAGGTTGGCCCAGTATCGGACAGTGTTTCATTCTGCTGTGCTTAAGGTCACTATGAGTCAGTACCGACTCGATGGCACCTAACAACAACAACAACAAGGAAGACCGGAGTCCTACTGTGGCACCGTGGGTTAATGTGCTGGACTGCAAGGTCAGTTTCAACCACAAGGTTGGCAGTTCGAGCTCACCAGTTGCTATTCAGAAACCCTCTACAGGGTTGCTATGTGTTGGAAATGATTCAACAGCACTTAACAACAACAAGGATAACCAGTTAATACAACTATTGTTCAAATTTACATACCAAGCACTAAAGCCAGTGATGATGAAATTGAGGAATTCTTCAATATGAAATTGATAAAAAATGCAATAAAGATGTATTGATAATTACATCAATACAACTGATTGGAATGCAACAGTTCAAAAAAATAAGAGGAAGGATCAGTAGTTGGAAAATGTGGCCTTGGTGATAGAAAAGACGCAAGACCAGTGATTTCATCATTGCAAATACCTTTTTAAACAACATAAAAGATGACTATACACATGGACCTCATCAGCTGGAATGCAAAGAAATCAAATTGACTCCACATCTGTGGAGAGAGAGAGTTGAGAAGCTCTATATTACCAGCCAAAACAAGATCAGGGGCAGTGTGGAACAGACCATCAATTCCTCATATGCAAGTTCAGGCTGAAGCTAAAGAAAATGAAAACAAGTTCACAAAAGCCAAAATATGACTTTGAACATATCCAACTTGAATGTAGAGATCATCTCAAGAACAGATTTTATTCATTAGACACTAAAGCAGAAAGACCAGAAGAGTTGTGTGATGACATCAAGAGCATCATACAGGAAGAAAACAAGAGATGATTAAGAAGACAGGAAAGAAGGAAAAGACCAAAATGGATGTCAGAAGAAACTCTGAAACTTTCTCTCCAGTATAGAGATGCTAAAGCATGTAAAAGAGCTGGATAGAAAATTCCAAATGGCAGCTCGAAAAGACAAAGTTAAATATTATAAGGAAATGTGCAAAGACTTAGAAAACCAAAAAGGAAGAACACGCTCAGCATTTCTCAAGCAGAAGCAGTAAAGAAAAAATTTCAAGCCTTGACTTGCAATAATAATAAGTTGTAGAACAATTCTGTGGGTAAAATATTGAATGATGAAAAAAGCATCAAAAAAAGAGGGAAAAAATACACAGAGCGACTCAACCAAAAAGAAATGGTTGATATTCAACCATTTCCTGAGCCAATGATACTGAAAGAAGTCCAAGGTGCACTGAAGTCATTGGGAAAGAACAAGGCTCCGGGAATTGATGAAATACAAATTGAAAACTTTCAACAAACTGATGCAGCACTTGAGACATGCACTTATCTATGCCAAGAAGTTTCGACAACAGCTACTTGGACAACTGACAAAGAGATCCATATTGGTGCCCATTCCAAAAAGAGCTGACACAATGGAATTCAGAAATCATCAGATGATATCATTAATATTGCAGGCACATAAAATTTTGCTAAAGATCATTCAAAAATGGCTGCAGCAGTATACTGACAGAGCTGTCAGAGTTTCAGGCTGAATCTCAATGGGGACATGGAACGAGGGATATCATTGCTGACGTAAAATGAATCTTGACTGAAAGCAGAGAAAGATGTTTACCTGTGCTTTATTGATTACACAGAGGCTTCCAATTGTGTGGATTGTAACAAGCTATGGATAACATTGCAGAGAATGAGTACTTCTGACAACTTAGTTATGCTCATGAGGAACCTGTACATAGATAAGAGGCAGTTGTTTGATCAGAAGGAGGGGGCATTGAAAGGTTAAAATCAGGATTGTATTCTTTCACCATACTTGTTCAACCTGTATGCTGAGCAAATAATCCCAGAAGCTGGGTTATATAAAGAAAAACATGGCATCAGGATTGGAGGAAGACTTATTAACAACCTGTGATTTGCAGATGATACAACCTTGCTTGCTGAAAGTGAAGAGGGCTTAAAACATTTACTGATGAAGATCAAAGAGCACAGCCTTTGGTATGGATTACATCTCAATGTAAAGAAAACAAAAATCC
>NW_006408579.1:12292008-12293500 GCF_000296735.1 Chrysochloris asiatica
TAGTTTTCATCTTATCTGCACAGGTTTGGTGAAAGCAGATAGGGACAGGATTCTTTTGAGACAATAATGAGTAACTGTTATTAAGATTAATTTTGACTGTCACAATTGTAAAGGTAGAAGTTTTATAACATAAAGGGGGGAGTAGTTAATCTTACATTCCAAGAACAGAGGACCCTAGGACCATCAAGAGAGAAGAGCATGAGTGGAATGTGGGAGCCTAACCAAAGAAGCAGCAACTCCAGAGATGGAGGGAGCGGTGATGGCATGGAGAGATAGAGCAGCTAAGGACTCTAGACTCGTGAAAAGAGAAAAGCTGTGTGCTGGAGGCCAGGATGCTGGCTTGTAGAATGTGCCCTTTAGTTCTTTAAATGATTATATATTTCTGAGTGTTTTTGTGTACATCCAAAGAAGAAAACAAACAGAGGGAATAGAAGCAAATACTGTTAAATGATGATACACGGAAGGGATTGTAATCACTGCAATGAAACAAAATACAATATGATGAGTGCAAAATCGACAATTCTCCCATGTAAACTATCACTCAATTTACAATAAAAGCTTTAAAAAAAAAAAGAAACAAAGAAATTAGAAGTGAATAGCAAACCCAAACCTAATCCAGTGCCACTAACTCAATTCTACACCATAGCACCCCTATGAGTTTCTGAGACTATAGAGCTTTATGGGAGCAAACAGCCTCATCTTTCTCCCATGGAATGACTGAATATAAACCATTAATCTTTCAGTTAGCGGTCCAATGCCTAACCCGCAGTGCCACCAGGGCTTTTTGTGAATAACAAAGTAGGATGAAATACAGAGAAATTGTGTAACTTCCTTGAACAAGGTATATATATCATCATCAATATATACAATAATGCTCCCATAAGAATTATTAATTTATTTCTAAATCATGGTTAGATGGTATATCAGGTCAAGTATATTAGACCATTTATATCTCATTTCAATATAGAGAGGAGAATTCTAGGGAAATCAATGAAAGAACATATGGTTTTAAATGAAGAGTCAGAATAAATAAAAAGTGATTAAGTAAAAAAAAAAGAAAGAAAGAAAAAGCAAGCTCCTTATTTCCATTTAAGAAAGAAGCAAATAACACATCACATAGGTAAATACATCATTTTCATACTTCATTTAAACTGTATTGTTGTTGTTAGGTGCCATCAAGTCGGTACCGACTCATAGAGACCGTATGCACAGCAGAATGAAACACTGCCCGATCCTGGGCCAACCTTATTACTGTTGTTGCCACGCTTGAGTTGGGGGGACGGGGGTCTTCCTCTTTTCCTCTGACCCTCCACGTTACCAAACATGATATCCTTCTCCAGCAACTGATCCCTCCTGACAATATGTCCGAAGTATGAGTGATGAAGTGTAGCCATCTTGGCCTCCAAGGAGCACTCTGGTTGCACTTCTTCCAAATTAGATCTATTGGTTCTTTTGGCAGTCCATGGCACTTTCAGTATTCTCCTCCAACACC